>NC_079397.1:15384169-15429169 GCF_029220125.1 Pseudoliparis swirei | reverse complement strand
ATCAAACGTGGCAGCTTCTGGTTCATCACTTAATTTTAGAATATTGTTCAACTTTCATTCAGGTGAACAAGGCCCAGCCTGTCTCTCGGTGAAATAAAAACCTGTTTACAGCATGAAAGCGGCCTGGTTGTCCCACTGACTGCGGGAAAACATGAAGGAACTGATGTCAACCATCTAGTTTTGGGGAAACATTTGGGCTTCGCTGCTCGAAGCTGCATTCGACAAAAGAGTGTCAGTCGCAGTGAGACACATGTCGATTTAAAGAAACACCCGCTTAAATGTAAATGTAGCCCTTTTAAGCCTCATCTAATTCACAGGCTTGTGTCACAGTAATTTGTACAAAGTTTCTATTCATGTTTTTCAATAAAGCTTCAATATTACTCCTCTAAAAATGCCCTTAATGTTGTCAAAACGGTTTTTATTAGCTTCATATTTGGTGACACTCTTGCAACATGACTTTCAACTGGGCGGATTGGACTCTGATCAGAAGTATTGAAGGATTGCACGTCGTCTCTTTGATTTCCATGTCGTCAGGTTAGGAACATCTATGAGCGATTAGAGGAACTGCAACTTCCACTTTGGTTTCACGACTCAGCTGTTGCGGTTGCTTCTAGTGCTGTGAACGTCAGCTCAAGGAAATATACATTCTTCAAAATATGGAAATGATGAACATGTGACTCTCACTTCCACTTGGTTTGAATCTAAAACAGTAGAGCCAAAGTGTTACTTTTCTGGCGTAGAAGTAGTTTGTGAACAGATCTTTCCTTCTTGATAGAGCTGTGTAGAATGAATTATTACATTGTTACAGCGTCGGAAATACACGAGGGCAAAGGGCAAAACTGTCCCGAAGAAATATGATTTGCCCCCATAATTTCGATATTTTAATAGCGTTTTGATTTTGTTCTTTATTGTGTCTGTCCTATCTGTACTTCCTGTACTAGGTAGGTACACCATAAAAATCAATAAATACCATTTTTTATTTATAAAAACAAAGAAATAAGTTATCATTGTGAATGAAGAAACTCAGCGCTTTCTGTTTTGACCGATTTAAGGTCTTTTCAGAACTAATTAATAATTTGTTGGAATAAATCGCATGACAATTAGAAAAGTAGAACCCATTCATCTCCACGAGCCCGCAATACAATAAACAATACAGTCCGAAACGTTCGTATTTCGGACTGTATTTGTTTTGTTATTCTGCATGCTGTTTGAAATTCTGAAAATGTTGTTTGATAATAAAAAATGGATGTCAATGTCATAAATCTTTTCATACTGTCACACAAAAATATGGATATGGCTAATGCAAATGGGAATGCAAATGGTTAATGCAAATGGTGTCCTCCATGTGAAATTGCTTGTGATGGTGAGGAGCCAACTTATGAATTAATTGGGTGACATCGCAAAACGTTCATTTTTGGTGGAATGCACAGAATGTGAATTTTCTACATTTTGTCTTTTGGTATTATTGTTTTCTATTTATGGTCGAGATGGGGGACATTTTCATCACTGGACAACTTTGAGATCATTGTGCGACTTCACAGTTTGTTGTGTGAGATTCAACAATACTGTGAATTGATTATATAACATCCATGGATCCAGAAAGACGTCCATATTTGTTTTTTTTCTGGCACTTCACATCGTTAAGGGTTAAGTTGCATGCATCTGTTTCATAGTCATAATTACAACTTTGATTTTGAGGTGAAGGTATCAGGTTCTGAGATTGTCCCTCGTTCATGTGGGAAAACATTGTGTGTGTGTGTGTGTGCGTGTGTGTGTGTGCATATCTGGACCCTCTGTTCTCTCTAGTCTCAAATCCCATGATAAATCTCCTTGCTGCTTCTCTTTCTCTCACCTGGCTGGAGCTGTTTGATGTTTGCTCCCTGCAGCTTTTACCAGCTCCTCGTGTGTGTGTGTGGTTTTTATTTTATTCCTAACTACAGAGAACAATGCCACTGTTTCTTACTCAAACACTAAGTGCTAAATGTAGAAAGGTCTTCTGCTGCCGCTACGAAGAACATCGATGGTTCTTTCTCAGATTTGTTGCTTACTTTCGCAAAGGTCGAAGCAGAGTGACATCCTTTAGCTCTGTGAAGCTCTTTAAACCTGGCCGTGAGGTTTCTCTAAATTGCTTGAGCATATTCATTGTCCCCGGAAGATAGAAATCTTTATGTATTGATTGATATTGGTTATTTACGACAGGCGAACTGAAACTTCCCATAACGTCTCGCTTGTAAAAGCCAGGTTCTAGGTTCTGCTTTGTTTTGACAAACCAGAACATTCCAGACACGACATTGCTATAACAATGTCAACAAATGTTGCTACTATAGATTTTCTTTCGGAAAACCTGCTGACAGACGACCTATCCTCACACAAAACCACTTCACTACATGTTTGCAACTTGTGGGTCACGTTCTCGACACAACCACGATTTTAACCTGAAGGGGGCGGGGCCATTCTTCTTGAGCGACGTTCCTTATCGTTTGTGCACTTTTTTATCCAAACCCTTCGAAAACCTTTCTTATCACATGACATTTTTTAAGAAGGGCTTATTAATTGGCTAAAGGAATATTTGCTCTTGAAAAAAAACATTGGACATGTTGACGATACGGTGCTGACCAGTAGATCCTAGAGATTGTAAAGCCCTCTGAGGCAAATTTGTTATTTTGGGCTACACAAAATAAACTGAATTCAATTCAATTGGTGACCAGTGATCATTCCCATAAGTCCCATTTAGTTTTACAACGCCACCGACACTAATATCACACACAACATGTGTCAGTGATGGAAGAAAAACTCAAATTCACAACTGCAAGTCCCGAACAAGCCGTGCAGGAACAACCTTAAAAACATGTGCAACACCTAATGTATTGTAATTCATTTCCATCATTGTTTTTAACTCCCAAAGTTAACATTTATACTGTATTACATAACACACAATGGATAAACTGATGCCCAAGGCTGCACGTTTCTCTTTGACACATCCTGGATTTGAATAAATCTCTCTGTTAGCATCATATAACCGATTGGAGTCGAAGTCATGAGAGTGAGTTTCAGAGGCCGAAGCTACCCCCTGTGTGGGTGACTGACATCCAGCTGATCTTAGACCTCCGCAGGGAGACGGCAAACAAACAGGGCCTGGTCTGTGGAGTTCTCTTTAAAGCCCGAAGCACGGGGAGATGAAAGAGAAGGAGGAGGTTTTAAAAAGCCGAGCCGGCTGCAGAACACTCCAGTCGCCGTCGCGGCAGCTCCGCGGAGATTGTGCGCTCTTTTAGTTTTTGTGTTTATTTTTAATATTTTCTTTGCCACAAACACATCGGCACTAACAACATACGACCGCAGCACACTTTTGGACATAAACTTTTGCGCAAAACAAGGGTTTTTGTCCACTTTTTCCATCGATCCAGCGTGGCCGGCAGAGATCGTACGAGCGAACCGCAACAACAACAGTGGAGCCGCTACTACGGGGAGACGACGAAAACATCGAGGGAAGCGGAGCGGAATTCGGAACAGACTGAGAGTTCAAGCCCACCGTCCACCTTTGCCCAGCATCCTTCTTGCTAACGTCCAGTCTCTGGAAAATAAGATGGATGATTTTAGGGCAAGGATCAGATTCCAACGGGACATGCGGGATTGTAACATCTTTTGTCTGACGGAAACTTGGCTGACCCGCTGGTGCGGATCGAGTCATATGCCCAACCGAGTCCTTCTCTGTTTTCCGTGCAGACAGAACGGAAGAGTCTGGTAAATCTAAGGGTGGAGGGTTTGCTTCATGACAAACAACATGTGGTGTGACCCCAAGAACATTAAGACTCTTTCTCGTTCCTGCTC
Source organism: Pseudoliparis swirei (assembly GCF_029220125.1). Lineage (NCBI taxonomy): Eukaryota > Metazoa > Chordata > Actinopteri > Perciformes > Liparidae > Pseudoliparis > Pseudoliparis swirei. Next base: position 15,425,341 of record NC_079397.1, on the reverse strand, counting down.
GCGAACCTGGAACATCTGACGATCTCATGCCGTCCATTCTACCTTCCCGGGAGTTCAGCTCGGTCATCACCACAGCCGTCTACATTCCACCACAAGCGGACACCGACGTAGCACTATCGGACCTACATGATGTGTTATGTCGGCATCAGAACAAGTATCCCGACGCGGCTGTGGTGGTGGCTGGGGACTTTAACAAGGCAAACCTAAAAAAAGTCATGCCGAACTTTCACCAGCACATTACGTGTGCTACCAGAGGGGAAAGAACGTTGGACCACTGCTATCGCCATTCAAGAGAGGCTACAAGGCTGTCTCTCTCCTCCGTTAGGGAAATCAGACCATGCCGCCATTTTTCTGCTTCCGGAGTATAAACAAAGGATCGCGGAAGCGGTAGTGACGAGGAACGTGAAGCGGTGGTCTGACCAATCAGAGGCTGAGCTACAGGACGCTCTGAGTATCGTCGACTGGGACATGATCCAATCCAGTTCCAGTGACGTCAGCGAGTTTTGGAAGTAGCAATGAGCCTCATAGCAACGCTTAACGGACACCATCGTCCCCACGGTAAAAGTTAGGGACTTTCCTAACCAAAAGCCGTGGGTTGATAGATCCATCCGTGAAGCTGTGAACGCCCGGACTGCTGCCTATTACTCCGGTCTTGTATCCGCAACATGGACGAGTACAAGGCAGCGGTCTATGGACTGAGGAGGGCGGTGAAGGAGGCCAAGAGGAGGTACCGAGACAGAGTGGAATCACAGATGGAGCAGCGCGACACCAGGCGCCTATGGCAGGGGCTACGGACTATCACAAACTACCAGAGCAGACCCGCGCAATGGTGAGTGCCGACGCATCCCTAGCGGACGACCTGAACTCATTTTATGCACGGTTTGAGGCTAGCAACAACAGCGCTAGCTCGCTGCTAACAACAACACCGTTAAGCGTGGCCGAGGTGAGTTCTACCGCTGGGGATGAACACACACTCTCTGTGACCGAGCACAGTGTGAGGAGGGCTCTGTTGAGGGTGAACACCAGGAAAGCTGCAGGTCCAGATGGCATATCTGGGCGAGTACTGAAGACCTGTGCTAACCAGCTAGCTCCAGTGTTCACCACAATATTCAACCTCTCCTGGCTGAGTCCGTGGTCCCCGCCTGCTTCAAGAGATCCACTATTGTCCCTGTGCCCAAGAATGCTTCTCCAGCATGTATGAATGACTACCGACCGTGGCCCTCACCTCGGTGGTCATGAAATGCTGAGAGGCTGATAAAGGACTACATCTGCGCCTTCCTCCTTCCTCCATGGACCCGCTGCAGTTTGCTTATCGCCCAAACAGATCCACAGATGATGCTGTCTCCCAGGTACTGCACACCACACTCTCTCATCTGGACAGCCAGAGAGGGGGCTATGTGAGACTGCTGTTCATTGATTATAGTTCAGCTTTCAACACCATAGTCCCCTCCAGACTGGCCGGCAAGCTGATTGAGCTGGGACTGAACACCCCTGTGTGCTTGGATCCTGGACTTCCTGACCGCCAGGCCACAGGTGGTCAGGGTGGGCAGACACACCTCCAAATCCCTCACCCTGAACACAGGATCCCCCCAGGGTTGCGTCCTCAGCCCCTACTGTACTCCCTGTACACACATGACTGTGTGGCCAGGTTCAGCTCAACACCATCATCAAGTTTATGGATGACACAGTGGTGGTGGGCCTGATCTCCGACAACGACGAGAAGGCCTACCTGGAGGAAGTTGCTGATCTGTCACTCTGGTGCCAGGACAACAGCCTCATCATGAATGTCACCAAAACTAAGGAGCTGATTGTGGACTTTAGAGAGGTACAACAACAGTGGACGTACTCACCACTGGGGATTAACGGGACTACTGTGGAGAGGGTGAGCGGTATAAATACCTGGGAGTCCACATCACCGAGGATCTGACATGGTCAACAAACACAGACACTCTGGTGAGAAAGGCAAGGCAGCGCCTCTACCACCTCAGGCAGCTGAGGAAATTTAAAGTTTCCCAGAGGATCCTTCAGTCCTTCTACTCTGGAGCTGTAGAGAGCATCCTGACAGGAAGCATCACAGCCTGGTTTGGCAACTGCTCCGCTCAGGACAGGAAGGCTCTGCAGAGAGTAGTGCGTTCGGCTGAGCGCACTATTGGAACTACACTACCCACCCTGCAGGACTTGTACACCAGGAGGTGCAGAACCAGAGCCGGCAGGATCATGAAGGATCCTCACCACCCCAACAACAGACTGTTTCAGCTGCTGCGGTCAGGCAGGCGCCTCCGTAGTCACGCTGCAAGAACAGAGAGACTGAGACGGAGTTTCTTTCCTCAGGCCATCAGGATTGTGAACTCCGACCTCACCAGGACCCCCACATAGACCCACACAACTGCCCCTCTTAGGCACACACACACACACACACACACACACTTACTGTAAATATTGTGTTGTTTTTTATTTGTAAATAGTGTGTACTTGTTGCCCTTGCACATTCCTGCTGAGCATTGCCACTTTCATTTCACTGCACACCCTGTGTGTGTATGTGACAAATAAAACATCTTGAATCTTGAATCTCTATTACACACACACACACACACACACAGATGAATAATGACCGGGAATGAAATGAAATGGAATCAAGAGTGTAACCTGGAACTGACACAGGGAGTAGAGGAGGGGCAGTGGTCATGTGAGGCCACACAGTCTCTGCATGTTTCTCATCCTCTCTTTCCCTGTGTGTACATGCTTTCTCCCCCTGTGTGTGTGTGTGTGTGTGTGTGTGTTGGCACAGCTTCCCAGCCGCTCGGTGCTTTGGGAACGCCACAAGATAAACAGTTGGAGTAACATGAACGTAGCCTTGTTGAATCCCGCCCACAAGAAAACACAACTCTCTGCATCCTCTGCAGCTGATTCTGTGTCACCGCGTACAACTTAATGGAGACAATAACGCTATAAGTGAAGACAAGTGTGACTCGCCTGGTGCGTTAGGAAGCAGAGTTAATAATGTGTGATGGAGAGATGTAAATGCATCCATAAGTAGAGAGAGAAGAGGAGAGAGGCGCTCAGTGCATCCTCATCCTTATCATTAGTGAAAGCACCTTTTCTTTCTTTTGAATACAACATTGATAAATATGCAAACTAAAAACCAAATAACACTTTAGTTACTGTCTTACCAGTGAAAAAAGACACAAATGTAAAAATGCATCCCAGGATTTGTTCAAACCAGTATTGGATCAAGAGAAACGTGCTGATGAATCATAAACAGTAGTAGTTGTTGTGACTGTAAGTACACTTGCTGTGGCGTGAGTTTAGTGTTTATCACAGCTGTGGATCTGTCACGATGAGCAACAGCTGTCACCTGCGACTTACTGCAAGATAAACTCAGGGAACTTGTTTTCGGGTGTTGAATGCAGTGTAAATACGTTGGTCTGGTTTGTGGAGCTAGCAGGGGCAATGCGAGGCATTGCTGTGTCAGCCTGTGTAGCATGTTGTCCCTGTATCTTATCGTAAATAACCACCGTGGAGCTTAATTTAAATGAAACTAGAACGGGCACTCGGTAGAGCGCATACCTTCGCATATCACAAGATTGGGCATTGAATTATGAACATGTTGGCATTAGTTGCATGACAATTGGATACAAATTGACCGCTATGGTAAAAAGAAGATTTTGACCTTTTCATGACCTTGACCTTTGACCCGATCGATCCCAAAATCTAATCAAATGGTCCCCGGATAATAACCAATCATCCCACCAAATGTCATGCGATTCGCTTTAATACTTTTTGAGTTATGCGAGTAACACGCATACAAATAAATAAATAAATACACGGCGATCAAAACATTACCTTCCGCATTTTCAATGCGAAAGTAATGAGACCAGAATATTTCTACACTTCTCAATGGGCCGGGTCCTCGAGGGGGCCGTCTCGAAAAATGGACCACGACTTGTTTACCACATTTTTGTGGGTTGTGAGTTTTTGCCGTCACATCACCACTATTATTAATACAACGTGTGTGTGTGTGTGTGTGTTTAGGATTACACTTTCTCAGCGTAGACGTGTGTTTACAAGATAACAAAGCGGATCTAGCCTCTTAATTCTGCTCTCAAAGTTCACCTTGTTGATGCATTTATCTTTTTTAAATGTACATATCGCTTTAAAAGTTACTCTGGCATCTCTGTGTGTGTGTGTGTGTCTTCATGTGTTGCTCTTTCCACGTAACGAGAAATGCTGATAGCACTGGGTGTCTGCACTCTTTCCACAGTTCTCACTAGCTCTGCAGTATCATGGTGCAGTCTCAGTGGTTTTTTGGGGGGACTAGTTCCTAAGTGGGTCGTCGGCTGGGTGGGGTCAGATTTACTCATGAACCGTTTCCTGTACAATCTAAACACACTCTGGCAGCTGGTGACTCACAGCATTTGGGGTGGACAGAAGGAAAACCAACCCTCAGTTATGTCACTCTCGTCGGCTGCACCGATCTCTTCCGTCGACGCGCTAACCGTTGCATCGGATCATTGCCATGTGCCGCGGAGCCCGAGGACCCGGTGAACCGCAGAGTGTGATTAGAATGTTGTGGATTCCAGCAAGTGGAAGACTGGACCGTTGTATCAGCTGCAGAACAACAGTGAACCACAAACGGTGCACGATTACAGAGGCTGTGTGGTTGGTTATGAGATATGAAACTCTCCAATCTCCCAGCAGACAGATTGTAGGTTCAACCATCCGGTCATCAAGCTGAATGTGGGGTAGAAAGTTGAGCGAAGACGGATAATAAAAGGTGCATTCAGAGAAACCAGGAAGCGCCGTTTCTCATGCAAGATGCAGTCTCTCTGACGGGACGGACACTCCCCGTGAGAAAGACTCAACATCGTACAACTCCCACTCAGGAGAGGACAGTTACGGGAGGGACTTCTGCATCGACTGGCAGCAAAACGGACTCTCGGGAAATGTTCTGGATGAGGAGAGAGGGGGTTGGGGGAGGAGGGGAGGAGGAGGAGGAGGAGGAGGAGGAGGAGGACGGGACATAACGCCCGAGTGTCTGCTGCGTTTTAATCACGGCGTCCTATTTCCTTGAGAGGGACCTCTTGTGTCCGGTCTGCCGTTCAGCGATCACACAGCCTGTTTCTGTCATGCCATTTTTTTTACACAATTATTCCATAACCCGAATCAATAAGTTATTATTTTGGTAGTTTGTATGTATGTTAATTTGTAGCCAGAACGTGGTCTATGATCTGGATAGATTGAGCTCTGTGGACGATCTGTCTTTGCCTTCCTCCGAAAAAGCTGCTACAGACTCAAACTTCTGTTGCACTTATTAAAAAAATGCAAAGTCGTGAATGTTGGCATTCAATGCTTTTTCAGATTTGGAATCTTCTTGATTAATACTAAAATCAGACAAGTTTTCTAACGTGTTATTTTCAGGCAAGAGTTCAAGGATGTCTCTCTTTCGACTCGTGCTTTTCTGAGTGAATTTTCTTCGCTGCCTCTCAAGCCTTTGAAAGACATTTAGAAGCCCGATGGGGGAAATTATCCAGTATTTTTGCTCGAATAAAGCCAAATCTGAACATTTCTCTGTTTAATAAAAAGGGATTTTGCAGATATGTTATTTATTTATTCAGTTTTTCCTGATCTAATGTGTTGGGGACCCGAAGGAAAAGAGTAAAAATGAGTATTGAGGTTAATTATAATACTTTCATGGTATGTTCAATTTAAATGTGTTTTTTGATGAGAAATTTAAAAGATAGATATTATGGTTATTATAACCTATTTAACTTTCTAGCACCAGCTATGAACCGTTTATAATCACAGCAAACATTTAAATAAGAATACAATACAAATTTGTAGATAAAGTCAATGCACGTACGCGATTGGATGCAAATAAAGCACATTTTCGCTGGGCGGCGCGAATGATGCAAATGGCGTGAACAATTTGCCTCATATGCCCGACGTCGAGTTGTTAAAGCCAGTCAGCGTTGAGAAGCTCCTCATCACTGACGTCGTGCTGTTGGTAAATCTAACTGGCTGCTCCTCTCGTAGCGCTGGAAGCAGCAGTTATCCGCAAATTCACCAACCTGTGTGAGCCTACAGGTGATGTTATGTATAAATATATCTAGATATGATATTAATGTTATGAACCCAAACACGAGGACTTTTGATGTTCTGACATTTGTGGGATTTCCACAAGTATAAAGCAGAAATAGTGGTTATTTCTTCCTTGGTGAATGGCAGAAATAATAACTGTTTCCACAGAGTAAAGCCACAGAGACGAGCCACGTCCCCTCTAAGGCATGAATGACGTAAATAAACCACAAATAGCCAGTAAACTCAATTAAACATTAAAATAATTACTTAAAAAGTCAATCAGAATCAGATTTCTTTTCTTTTTAATTAAAACTGAAGTCAGATTCCTCAACAATAAATGGTTCCTTGATGCTGGTTTCTGCTGTATTTCAGATCCATATTCCATACCATTTTAAACTAGAGCTCTTCCAGTGTGTTCCCAGAAGACCCTGCAGTCAAATTATAAGCAGTGTAGGGATAAATAGCTCGATGAACTCGAACCCTTGAGAAACAAACCAATCAATTATTTATTTGTGGCACAATAATTAGTCTTTATTCTGTAAGAGCGTGTTTAAAACACCAGGACGGACAGATGGCTTGATCTGATTTCTGCTACAAAATCCTTTGGCCGTGGTGGTTGTTCATGAATAGACCTTCAGCAGCCAGAGATGAATAATCCCAGCTGGAGCAACCTACATCAGTGATGGTGGAGAGAGATGACTTTGAATGACCTCTCCTGGTATCCTCCATTGTCGGGCTGTGGTGTATCATCAGAGGATACGTTTATGCCTAAAGCTGCACCTCCTGGAATTGTCATTCCTGTGTGTGTGTGTGTGTGCAAGAGGTTCCCGACTAGAGGTCATCGTAACAAAGGCACGGATGAACAGATAAAGATGAAGAAAATAGAAAGCCGATTCATTGAAATTAATATTTTATGTTATTTGCGTGCCCAATTCCTGAGATTTTCCGATTTTTTTTCCTTCTCAACTAAGACCTTTCTGTGGGAAATGGATTTTGAATGTTGCGGACCACAGTTGTGTTCCCTAGTAAGATTTAAGGACCCCCATCAGTGCATTCTCAGCCAAGGATTACCCCCCTTCCCATTTGGCTTAGATATGGCCTGTTTGCTCACTGTGATTCATGTAGAAGTCTATTGGCATTTCAATAACATACATTTCCTTCAGTATTCTGTTAATACTCCTCAAACACTGAACTTCTTCTTATATTTCCCCCTCAAATCTCACAGTCTTCATGAGTGGGTCTAGTTTGTCGTTTACTATTCCCCAACAAGCATTCTCCCTCTTCGTAGCGCAACAGTGGACCAAAAGACGGCCGGTGTTGTGGGTTTTTGTGATTATTCCAGACATCAATGTATTTTGCTTGGCCAAAGTCGTGGGTGAGAAGCAGGCTTAAGCATGGAATTCCAAACGCCGCTCTCCCTTAGGGATGAGTATCGTTTTTTTTCTTTTCGATACCGGTGCTAAACCGGTACTTTAAAGAAAAGAAGCTCAAAACGACGATTGACAATGACGACGTTAAAAACCTCTTTGGCCATATTCCCTGTAAAAGCCGCTCACATCGTCGCACTGACAAAAAACGGATATCAGACTGTCGCGCTCGTAGCTAGCACGATCTACGACCGAACTTAACCCTCCTGTTACCTTCACATTTACTAACATATTTTACCCTCGGGGTCAATTTGACCCCAGCAATTAAAACCTCCAGAAAATTATTAGAATTAATATTGTTTCCCAAGTTTAAGTGTGAGGTACTTTATGTTTGTTTGTTGACTACCTAAATAGCCCTTTAAATATATAAAAAAGTTGATATTTCTTATATGTTTGACACAGTGAAAAACAGCCTGGGGTCAAATTGACCCCAAAGAACACCGACGTTAAACATTGAATGGGGTCAAATTGACCCTAAAGGTAACAGGAGGGTTAAACATGGTTATAATGGCTAATTTATTATTTATTGGTCTACTTTTATGAATGCAAGACTTGCAATCGATGTTATGGAACTAATCTGAGTTAAGGCTGCTCTTGATATCTTTGGTCTCCAAGTTTTCAGGGGGACCGGTTTCAGTCTGACGCAGACAGTCTTTGTAGGCCCATTTGAAATTGGGCTATGGCTATGGCTTGCACTTCCCGGTCTGCTGCACGTGCAATCAGAACTAATCATATTTAAATTGAATAAATCGGCCCCGTTGTCACCCGATACCCGATCCAGCTCCCTCGTTACGGGTGCTCCGCTGATCGCATTTCCACAACGCTTCTTCCATAAAAGAAGAAGAATGGTGAATTGTTTCATTACCTCATCTGGATTTAGCTCCAAAACACTTCCCTTAATTTAACCAATAGTCTAAACCATTTCCTCTTGTTGTAAAGGCCCTGCTGGTCTCAAAACATGCTCTATAACATTATGAGGAAACTGACGTTAACGCGTACAAATCTGTGCACTGCCACATTGAATATATTGTGATACTATAGATATCACAGTAGTAGATGACTTATTACAACGTGTGTTTACGACTCCTCCTCAGGAAGTGAGGTCAGAGGGGCCACAGGAAACACACTGATCTGTTTCCTGTGCAGAATCGTCACACACCTCCCTCCCCCAGCTGTGCTGCATTTCAAACCTGGTGTGTGTATGTCCACTCAAGTCAGGACACAGTGGTGGTGCCCACTAAAACACCCACACACACACACACACACACACACACTCTGTGTGGTGTAGCCTTCAGCCGTGAGTTATGTAACCTGGGTGGTTTATCCTCAGCAAAATTCTTTTCTTGGCCTTCTGATTCCAAACCTCCTCTAACACCAGATCCAGTGCTGAATAAACACAATGACACACTTACTGCACTAAAGCCCGAATATAACCAGAACATGAATAATGTATGCACATTATCTGAAATACGTCCCCTAACATGGCAGAACAGATCCCAAGGGTTGGCATAGCAACCTATCAGGTCAGGGAGTTAAGAGTGCGATTTGAATGCATCGTTGGAGCCGTCTGAATCTCGAGGATCCGCTCGGCGATCCAGTGAGACTGGTGGCGTTGGATTTGTCGGATGTGCACACGAGTCCGATCACGCCGATGTCCCAGCCCTCTGCGTGACTCATCAGTCTGCAGGAGAGAAAGGGGAGGTGTGCAGTTTCATGTCTGGGGATGCTGGCTGACACGGCTCCCTCCGGCGTCTTGTATAACTGGGGACCAGTCCTTGGTTCGAGTGGTCACCCAGATATCGAACCTTCTGCCAACCTTCTTTCGGTTGCCTGTGAGCCCCCGCACCCTCAAGGACTCGGTACCTACACTACCGTTCAAAAGTTTGGGGTCACCCAGACAATTTCGTGTCTTCCATGAAAACTCACTTTTATTTATCAAATGAATTGAAAATTGAATAGAAAATATAGTCAAGACATTGACAAGGTTAGAAATAATGATTAATATTTGAAGTATTAATTTTGTTCTTCAAACTTTAAGCTCAAAGGAAGGCCAGTTGTATAGTTTATATCACCAGCATAACTGTTTTCAGGTGAGATGGCGCGGCTGTGTCCAGACGCCGTCGAGGTAGCTCCGCGGAGATTGTGCGCTCTTTTAGTTTTTGTGTTTATTTTTAATGTTTTCTTTGCCACAAACACATCGGCACTAACAGCATACGACCACAGCACACTTTTGGACATAAACTTTGCAAAACAAGGGTTTTGTCCACTTTTTCCATCGATCCAGCGTGGCGGCAGAGATCGTCTGGCGAACCACATCAACAACAGTGGAGCCGCTACTACGGGAGGCGACGAAAACATCGAGGGAAGCGGAGCGAATTCGGAACAGACTGAGAGTTCAAGCCCACCGCCCACCTCTGCCCAGCATCCTTCTTGCTAACGTCCAGTCTCTGGAAAACAAGATGGATGATGTCAGAACAAGGATCAGATTCCAACAGGACATGAGGACTGTAATATTTTTGTCTGACGGAAACTTGGCTGACCCGCTGGTGCGGATCGAGTCATATGCCCAACTGAGTCGTTCTCTGTAATCTGTGAAGTCAGAACGGAAGAGTCTGGAAAATCTAAGGGTTGAGGTTTGCTTCATGACGAACAACATGTGGTGCGACCCCAAGAACATTAAGACTCTTTCTCGTTCCTGCTCGCCGAACCTGGAACATCTGACGATCTCATGCCGTCCATTCTACCTTCCCCGGGAGTTCAGCTCGGTCATCACCACAGCCGTCTACATACCACCACAAGCGGACACCGGCGTAGCACTATCGGACCTACATGATGTGTTATGTCGGCATCAGAACAAGTATCCCGACGCGGCTGTGGTGGTGGCTGGGGACTTTAATAGGGCTAACCTAAAAAAAGTCATGCCGAACTTTCACCAGCACATTACGTGTGCTACCAGAGGGGAAAGAACGTTGGACCACTGCTATACGCCATTCAAGAGAGGCTACAAGGCTGTCTCTCTCCCTCCGTTCGGAAAATCAGACCATGCCGCCATTTTTCTGCTTCCGGATACCGGCAAAAGATCGCGCAGAAGCGGTAGTGACGAGGAGCGAAGCGGTGGTCTGACCAATCAGAGGCTGAGCTACAGGACGCTCTGCGTGTCGTCGACTGGGACATGATCCAATCCAGTTCCAGTGACGTCAGCGAGTTTGCGGAAGTAGCAATGAGCCTCATAGCAACGCTAGCGGACACCATCGTCCCCACGGTAAAAGTTAGGGTCTTTCCTAACCAAAAGCCGTGGGTTGATAGATCCATCCGTGAAGCTGTGAGCGCCCGTACTGCTGCCTATAACTCCGGTCTTGTATCCGGCAACATGGACGAGTACAAGGCAGCGGTCTATGGACTGAGGAGGGCGGTGAAGGAAGCCAAGAGGAAGTACAGAGACAGAGTGGAATCACAGATGGAGCAGCGCGACACCAGGCGCCTATGGCAGGGGCTACGGACTATCACAGACTACCAGAGCAGACCCCGCGCTATGGTGAGTGCCGACGCATCCCTAGCGGACGACCTGAACTCATTTATGCACGGTTTGAGGCTAGCAACAACAGCGCTAGCTCGCCGGCTAACAACAACACCGTTAGCGTAGCCGAGGTGAGTTCTACCGCTGGGGATGAACACACACTCTCTGTGACCGAGCACAGTGTGAGGAGGGCTCTGTTGAGGGTGAACACCAGGAAAGCTGCAGGTCCAGATGGCATATCTGGGCGAGTACTGAAGACCTGTGCTAACCAGCTAGCTCCAGTGTTCACCACAATATTCAACCTCTCCTGGCTGAGTCCGTGGTCCCCGCCTGCTTCAAGAGATCCACTATTGTCCCTGTGCCCAAGAATGCTTCTCCAGCATGTATGAATGACTACCGACCGGTGGCCCTCACCTCGGTGGTCATGAAATGCTTTGAGAGGCTGATAAAGGACTACATCTGCGCCTTCCTCCCTTCCTCCATGGACCCGCTGCAGTTTGCTTATCGCCCAAACAGATCCACAGATGATGCTGTCTCCCAGGTACTGCACACCACACTCTCTCATCTGGACAGCCAGAGGGGGGGCTATGTGAGACTGCTGTTCATTGATTATAGTTCAGCTTTCAACACCATAGTCCCCTCCAGACTGGCCGGCAAGCTGATTGAGCTGGGACTGAACACCCCCCTGTGTGCTTGGATCCTGGACTTCCTGACCGCCAGGCCACAGGTGGCCAGGGTGGGCAGACACACCTCAAACCCATGCACCCTGACCACAGGAGCCCCCCAGGGTTGCGTCCTCAGCGCCCTACTGTACTCCTGTACACACATGACTGTGTGGCCAGGTTCAGCTCCAACACCATCATCAAGTTTGCGGATGACACAGTGGTGGTGGGCCTGATCTCCGACAACGACGAGAAGGCCTACCTGGAGGAAGTTGCTGATCTGTCACTCTGGTGCCAGGACAACAGCCTCATCATGAATGTCACCAAAACTAAGGAGCTGATTGTGGACTTTAGGACGTACAACAACAGAGGACGTACTCACCACTGGGGATTAACGGGACTACTGTGGAGAGGGTGAGCGGGTATAAATACCTGGGAGTCCACATCACCGAGGATCTGACATGGTCAACAAACACAGACACTCTGGTGAGAAAGGCAAGGCAGCGCCTCTACCACCTCAGGCAGCTGAGGAAATTTAAAGTTTCCCAGAGGATCCTTCAGTCCTTCTACTCTGGAGCTGTAGAGCGCGTCCTGACAGGAAGCATCACAGCCTGGTTTGGCAACTGCTCCGCTCAGGACAGGAAGGCTCTGCAGAGAGTAGTGCGTTCGGCTGAACGCACTATTGAACCACTCCCACCCTGCAGGACTTGTACACCAGGAGGTGCAGAACCAGAGCCGGCAGGATCATGAAGGATCCTCACCACCCCAACAACAGACTGTTTCAGCTGCTGCGGTCAGGCAGGCGCCTCCGTAGTCACGCTGCAAGAACAGAGAGACTGAGACGGAGTTTCTTTCCTCAGGCCATCAGGACTGTGAACTCCGACCTCACCAGGACCCCCATAGACCCACACAACTGCCCCTCTTAGGCACACACACACACACACACACACACACTTACTGTAAATATTGTGTTGTTTTTTATTGTAAATAGTGTGTACTTGTTGCCCTTGCACATTCCTGCTGAGCATTGCCACTTTCATTTCACTGCACACCCTGTGTGTGTATGTGACAAATAAAACATCTTGAATCTTGATCTTGAACATAATTGCACAAGGGTTTTCTAATCAGATATTAGTCTTCTAAGGCGATTAGCAAACACAATGTACCATTAGAACACTGGAGTGATAGTTGATGGAAATGGGCCTCTATACACCTCTGGAGATATTTCATTAGAAACCAGACGTTTCCACCTAGAATAGTCATTTACCACATTAACAATGTAGAGAGTGTATTTTTGATTAATGTTATCTTTATTGAAAAAACAGTGCTTTTCTTTGAAAAATAAAGACATTTCTAAGTGACCCCAAACTTTTGAACGGTAGTGTATGACTACTGTGCAGTTCAAGTTTAAAGAAGCTTTCACAGTAGGTACATAGTGTGCCGTGTCCTTAAAACACGTACATGTGTTCTACACCAACTTGCACATGGTGGTTGATTTATCAGGTAAAAAAAAAAACTCTTCCACTCACTCCCACATAAACCTCACAGTGACATGCAGGCATCCTGCGTGCGTGCAATATCAGGTTTATAAATCAAATTAATGAATGTCACTTATGCTTGTCAGCAGCTCTCTTGTGAGTTGATGTGCATCGATGTATACTTGTTTATTTTGTATGCATTCCAGTCATAATAACCTGTAAGAACAGAGTATTTAAAGGTAGAAGAGTTATTCCTGTTGTCCAGGCCTCTCACACATTATACACAGTAAAGATAATTACCTTCGAATTGAAAATGCGGAAGGTTCTGTTTTGATCGCCATTTATTTATTTATTTATTTGTATGCGTGTTACTCGCATAACTCAAAAAGTATTAAACCGAATCGCATGAAATTTGGTGGGATGATTGGTTATTATCCGGGGACCATTTGACTAGATTTTGGGATCGATCGGGTCAAAGGTCAAGGTCAAGGTCATGAAAAGGTCACAATCTTCTTTTTACCATAGCGCGGTCAATTTCTATCCAATTGGCATGCAACTAATGCCAAAATGTTCATAATTCAATGCCCAATCTTGTGATATGCGAAGGTATGCGCTCTACTGAGTGCCCGTTCTAGTTTATATATAATATGATCAACTGTGTAAGAACATATCGGGTTTGAATATGGCCAATATGGTAAAAGATGCACAGTCGAACACATTTCCTCATGAGTTATGTCATGGTGGGCAGTTAGCCAGCTAACGCCTTGCCTTGTGACACCAGCGTGTCTGTTTAGTGAAGGGCCCATGTGGCGTGAGGAGGGCCCGATGCAACTGTTGCAGAGCTAACGCTTGATGAAGCCCAGCTGTGTTTATCCAGCACTAACAAGAGAAAACACAACCGGGGTCACGTTTGTCTTTGGATTAACATGTAAATCGTGCATTTGACCATCAAAACGGACACAACTCTACCCTTTCAGAAGAAAAGATGGCTAAGAGAGATGGAACAACAGAATAGTTCTGGAGCTTTTGGGAACCTGTCATGCCATACATCCTTTATTTCGGTCACGTTTCGGCAACAATCTGGTCCAGAACAAGGAGTAGGCACGGACGAAACACACAGGGTAACGAGCCACAGGTGGAAACAATCAGGGCGGGGCTTGTAATCATACAAGAGGCAGAGGAGTGGCTGAGGGCAGGTGAAGGGAATCAACAATCAGGGAGAGGAAGTGGAGGGAAACAGAGGACACAAGAGACAGGGACTTCAAAATAAAACAGGAAACGAGACACCAAAACCCAGACCATGACCATTTATTTCTGTTGTAGATTCTCAGTGCATGGCTGTATGTATTTTTTATTTCTTTTAATTGCTTTACTGGAGTAACAGAGCATTGTAGAATAATAATAAAAGGTTGACAAATAATCAAAGGTTGCTATGTTCTTTTGATCGGATTAATAGTAATTAATAATAAACTGAGTTTATTACATTTATGGCCAGATGGTCGACATGGTGACCATCAGCCACCCATCACACCAAACTGATGAGGGAAATTAGTGAAGTGAGTAAAGACAGCTGTTCATCAAGAAAAGGTACTACGTGTGCTGCTATGCTCTCACACAGAAGCAGATTGGTAGCAGGACAAATGTGTGTGAGGCCGAGTGTGATTAATGCCCTCTGGCTGGAGAGGAAGAAGAGAAGGAGCACCTCTTCTCCTGCGATGGCTGAGACTGAGCTCAAGAAAGGTGTTAAAGTGACACTCTGTTTCGGGGGAGGAGACGGAGGGACGTTTTTACAAAGAATCACTCTGAGATTTAATGAATGTTGTTATTCCGTTATTGTATTGTTATAACCATGACGTTGTAATTTGGTGAGAAACATTGTAAGCGACATAAAACATACAAAACTAGAATGGGCACTCGGTAGATCGCATACCTTCGCATATCACAAGATTGGGCATTGAATTATGAGCATGTTGGCATTAGTTGCATGCCAATTGGATAGAAATTTACCGTGCTATGGTAAAAAGAAGATGTTGACCTTTTCATGACCTTGACCTTTGACCCGATCGATCCCACAATCTAATCAAATGGTCCCCAGATAATAACCAATCATCCCACCAAATTTCATGCGATTCAAGAAGATTTTGACCTTTTCATGACCTTGACCTTTGACCCGATCAATCCCAAAATCTAATCAAATGGTCCCTGGATAATAACCAATCATCATACCAAATTTCATGCGATTCGGTTTAATGCTTTTTGAGTTATGAGAGTAACACGCATACAAATAAATAAATAAATAAATAAATACACGGCAATCCTAACATAACCTTCTGCATTTTCAATGCGAAGGTAAAAATCCCACATTAAGTAGGATTTTATTCAATAGAATTGTACTAAGGTTGTATATTTTTTTCACAGAAAGTAGTAATATAATCTAATTGTTTTGAGAGTACATTTTAAAAAGTCAAACGTGATATGCATATCTTTCTAGATTTATTCTCATAACATTGAGAGTTCTTCTTGGAGTTACAACCTAATTGTCACCCCTTTCTCCCAGCAGCCCGTTGGGTGTGCTGAGTGCGAGGGCGTTTTTCTGCCCCATCCCGGGGGGAGGGAATCTCTCTGTCTTCCGAGGGCCCCTTTTCCCATGGTTGGGGTTTTCCTACCAATGTTTCAATCGGGTTTTGGGAGGGCCCCTTTTGTGCAGTTTTTGGTTGGGCATTTTGTTTTGTGTGGGCAAAACAAAAAAAAAAAATGAATGGATTGGGTGAAGTTAGCAATGGGGGCTTTTTTTGGAATAATTTAAAACAAAAAAAAAAAAAGGGACTTTTGTGGTATTGGAAAATCAGGAAAAATTTCCCAAGAAAAAAAAACCACAAAAAAAATAAGGGGATGATGTGGGGCATGTTCCGGCCAGACTGCCATAAACGGATAGAGAGGGGATTTTGGGCGGAAAAATCACCAGCCCCCAGCATAGACAGCCGGTCAATGCCCTAAAGGGGAAAGGGAAGGATTTGGGGGGGAAACAGGAATAGTTTAATGGGGAGATAACTTTTTGGGGAAAAAAGGGAAAGGGAGGTGCTCCAGGTCCAAAAAAGGGTTTTCCCAGAAAAACCCTTTCTAGCTTCCCCCCCTTTTTTTGGTCTGAACCAAAGGTGACCTATTTCCAGTTACTTAGGTAATAACAGGCGGGGGTTTTTGTTTGCCACCGGAGAGGGACCCCTCTTTCCCCCTGAATTTTCCCTTTTTGTAATTGTTTGGGATTTTCCTGCCGTTGGGTGGTCTGGGGGACATTTCAGATTGTTTGAAAATTTGAATTTTAAAAGGCTTAAAAATCTGAAGTTGAACGCGGAAAGAGAAAGAGCGTTGGAAATTTTTAAAACTTTTAAACCTCGACTTGAACCCAACACAAAAACCCCAAAAATTTTAAAAACCATTCAATGTTTTGGTGTAAAAGGGGACCCATTCAGCCCAGCCCCCTGATTAAAGGAGGTAAAAAGTGGGCAGCACACACCCACACAACACACCGGGCCAAACCCATGAGCGGGGAAAAAAAAATGGGAAAACGGTTTAATAATTTGGAGGAGGTAAACCCCTAAGAAAGAGAGAGAATCCTTTTCCTGTCCCCAGCAGTTCCCTTGGCTCTCTATCTCCAGGTGAACCTTTTCATCTAACTTAAGGCTCTCAACGTCAATTTTCCCACAAAACTGGGCCCGACTCCATTAAAGCGAGGTTTGTTTTGCTCGTGATATGCTGCCCGTGTTTTTCTTCAGAAACACTTTTTTTTAAAGTGAAAGACCCGGGTTCCCCGGGTTAACCGCAGAAAGAATTGTAAATTAGAATTTAAGGTGATGCAAAAAAAACAAAATAAAATAATTTTGCGTAAAGCCTATCTTCATCCCTTTTTTAATTAATTATTTAATAGTTGGTATTGCCCCCAACCCCCCCCCGACAAACCCTGGGGTTTAATAAAGATATCATTAACAAAAAATTTTAAAAGAGAGCTGTTTCCCCTTGTCCCCCAGAAGGGCCCGGGCGTCAAGAGAGACACCTTTCCACTTTTTAAAGAGATTAACCGAAAACTTGTGCGGCCCCCGGCGCCCCGATTCAAACCCACCTTCTTCCCCCTGCCCGGGGAATTGGCCCCCCGTGTTTTTTAACGAGGCAAGGGAAAGGAAAAGCCGTTTTCCGCCGTTTTTTTATTTTTTGATTTATTTTAACAAAGGAAAACAAAATTTTAAATTTTTTGCGAGTTCTTTTCTTTATTTTTTTTTTTAATTTTTTTTTATTTTTTATTTGTGGGGGTTTTTTTCGCATTCCACAAATTTCCCCATGGGGTTTAATTATTTTATTACCCAATTTGAAAAAAAGGGGTTTTTTTGACCCTCAAAGGCCAGGCTGGGGGGGAAAAGGTCAACTTTTTATAAAACGCATTTCCCCTTGCTCCAAATAAACAAAACATATTCAATGCCACTGTGATGGGTTTTTGGTTTGCCATAAAAAAGAAAAATTGTTTGGTTTAATTTTTTGATTTTTTTTTTTTTAAAAACCAAAAAAAAACCAAAAAAAATGTTTACAAAAATCCACCACAAAAAGGCCCCATTAAAAATTTAAAATTTATTTGAAAGGGTTTTAAAAAAACCCCAATATTAAAAACCTGTTCTTTTGTTTTAATTATCCCCCTTTTTAATTTTATTTTTTTTCCGGGTTTTTAGGTCAAGGAAAACCTGGAAAAGTCATGGAATTTTAAAATGGTCATTTCCAGGGCCTGGAAAAGTCATGGAAAAAACTTAAATCATCAACGTTTTGGAAAAGTCATGAAAATTTGTAATAATCACATGTTCATTTACACCGAGTTTGACATAATTAAGATGTTTTTTTAAAGAAAGACGCTCCCAATACGCACACTGTTCTACATTTTTCATGTTTATACCGAGATTTCAGTTTGGTCATGGACATTTGGTTTAAAGTCCTGGAAATGCACTGGTCAAAATGTGTAAGAACCCTGGAATAAATAAAGTAGTGTTCACAAACATTTCATAAAAACCATAATCATGCTTGGTGATATCTGCCCAGTGCTAGAAGATGATGTCCGTCCCTCTCAGTCTTGAGGAGCGCAGCTCATGAAATGTGAAGAGAAATGGGATTGGAGGTTTGAGTTGGTTCATATTTTTTGGGCATGGATCCAACACTGCATGGTTTGATTATACGAGTACAAAGTAACGTGTGATTATGAAGTAAGACATGAAAGGCTAGTTATGAATATTATATTCATGTATGCCAGTAAATCTCGAAACATACTGACGCACTGTTCCTTTAAAGAGAATTCCATGCGTCAACACCTCTAACGCCACGGAGCCCTGGAAGGGACGTGGAGAGGATGTAACTGACAGCAGGAGGGGAAACAACTCTTTTCCACAACATTAGTCCCACAGCGTGTCATAACGCTGGATTATTTATTGCCCTTAGCACACACTTACGCACGAGCCGGGACGAGCTGAAGAGTTTTGACACACATATTGTGTTTAGAACACGTTTTATTAGCCTTGAGGTCTCAGCATTTATCTTCTCCCCCTTGACTTGACATCCATGGTTCTTACGGTCATGGAAAACCTGGAAAAGTCATGGGATTTTAAAATGGTTATTTCCAGGCCTGGAAAAGTCCTTGAAAAAAATGAAACTCCAAAACCTTTGGAAAAAGTCATGGGAATTTGTTACATGCATGTGTTAATTTACACAGTTTGATTAAAAGAATACAGATTTTTATAAATAGTTATTCTTTTAATCAAACTATTGTCTCATTTAAGCTATATGCTCATGTATACACTGAGATTTCACAAATGTTTGGTCATGGAAATTTGGTTTAAAGTTATGGAAAGGTCATGGAAATATATTGGTCAACTTGTGTATGAACCCTGGACATCTTTCTGTGGCATTGTTTCACATTTCCTGGAAACTCTCGATTCTACTGTGTCACTCATTCATAGCGGGAAGAAACGATACTCCGAACAGCTTTGGTTCACACATTCTCTCCATCTGCCTTTTCATTTGAGAAATAAACTGGCAAGAGGAAGACCGATCCCGTTCAATCAACGTTCGATCAATATTCTGGTCCAAGATTATCAGACAATATTCCGGTTTAACGTTTCTTTCTTTCGTTGGCCTTTATTTTTTTTTTTACCCTTCGATGTTTGAATATTTATTTCCTAGCAGCTAACATATTCTCTTCTGTCTTTTCTCTCTCGTTCCACGACCATCCGCTGTGCGATGACATCACACCTCAACAGGTAAGCCCTTACGTTTTGTTCTGGCTTTCTGCCCATGATGCTCAGAACTGAGGCATGCTGGGAGGGAAAATTGGGGTTTTTGTTTGTTTGTGGTGCTGCTCCTGCTTTTATTGTGGTTTTCAGAGTTAGCGGTTACACTGAGGTTGCATTGAGACATGGTTGTGATTCATCAGCGTGCACACTGAATTCTCAATTGATTCAAATGACTCATCGGATTGCTTCTAGTGGTGACTGAAGGTAATGACAGTGGCACGCACATCACTCTCTCCAGAAAACACCAGCATGATGTCAGTATTCAGAACAGCGAACGGTATGGTGGCCTAAATTAGGACCAAAGTCATAACCCAAAAGTCTCCGTATTTGTTGAACTGAAAGCTTTGTTTACACTGTAATATTTACATCTGTAATGCCAGCCGTGTCCAGCTGTTAACCCACAGGCGTGTTTGACAATGTTCCCGTTTTTTAAATATGACTTTCTCCGCGATAATACAGGACAGAAATATATTGGAAATCATCAAATCAGGTCAATTCCTCGATTCTACTCAATTTCTTAAATTTGCCTGTGTTTTACATGAAAAAAAATATATATCTCAATATAATGAGGCACGGTTGTCCTAAGGCACACGTGTAAGGAGATAATATGACCCTAAAGCTGACAATTTGAGTTTATTAAAATTTTTATTGTTCATATCTCTTCATATCTCTATTCTATAAATGACGTCGTCGTCCCACCTCTGTAGCGCCGTCATTCAAAGAGAAAGATGACGTCGCTGCTCTTTGCCTCATCTCTCTTTGTTTCCCTCCCACTCCGCCTCCCACAGGGAGAAGTGGAGCGTCACTATATTCAGGGCTGTTTAAGACTAGGAGCAGAAACCTGACAGAGGCTGGCCTCAGGGAATACACACACACACACTCTCTCTCTCTCTCTCTCTCTCTCTCTCTCTCTCTCTCTCACACTATGAATGAACTCTGGAGCAGACTTGCAGTGGGAGTGGAGAGACATCTGGCCAGATACATTAATTAGAGTAATTATTCAGCGATAAATGATGCAGAGTTCTTGCCTCGTATCTCTTCTCTTTCCCGTTCAGTAGCAACGTGTAACACGCTGCACTCACCTCACAAATGCAGGGTGGAGTTTGAGCTCATTATTGTCATCAAGCTAAATAAGCCTAGAATAAATACGAATGCATTTGATGAGTCATAGCACACAGTCGGTGTGTATACTAAGCATTCATCATGTGTGCTCGCCGGAGGTTGAAGAAATATTGGGTATCTGGAGAAAAGAAAAAGATGACATCATGACCATTCATACTGAAATGATTGATGGGGCTTTTTGCTAGAAGGATGGAGGTCAACACAACTGTTGTTCCTTAACTTCCCCTCTGTGGTACCTGACCTGATTATGTCATGAGCTGATCGTCCAACCAACTACTTGAATCCATGGCTTTATTTTTGCATTATTGTAACGGTCTCTTTGAGATGACTTGAGTGGAATGAGGTTGTGGAGCGAGGTTAAGTTGACCAACATGCTTTTCTTCTTTTTTTCTTCTTCTTTTTTAAAAATGTGTGTGTACCGCCGGACAGTCAGTCCTCTGTTAAGGAGAAATAAGCTGAATTTTCTTCTTTTTTTACGGATACAAAAATGATATTCTATTGTTACCTTCGCATTGAAAATGCGGAAGGTTATGTTTTGATCGCCGTGTATTTATTTATTTATTTATTTCTATGCGTGTTATTCGCAGAACTCAAAAAGTATTGAACCGAATCGCATGAAATTTGCTGGGATGATTGGTTATTATCCGGGGACCAGTTGATTAGATTTTGGGATCGATCGGGTCAAAGGTCAAGGTCAAAGGTCATGAACAGGTCAAATCTTCTTGAATCGCATGAAATATGGTGGGATGATTGGTTATTATCCGGGGACCATTTGATTAGATTTTGGGATCAATCGGGTCAAAGGTCAAGGTCATGGAAAGGTCAAACTCTTTTTTTTTTACCATAGCACGGTACATTTTTGTCCAATTGGCATGCAACTAATGCCAAAATGTTCATAATTCAATGCCCAATCTTGTGATATGCGAAGGTATGCGCTCTACCGAGTGCCCGTTCTAGTTTAATGTGTAATACACACTATGCTGATGATGTTGAACTTGACACTCAAAGCCAAGATGGCCACGTCGACAACACAGGGGCAACCAGGGAGCACGCACCCGATGAATATCAATCTAATGGGCAGGTTGCCAGCATATTCCTGGTGTGTGTGAGCCCGAGTGTGTCTCTTGTCCTCACAGCTCCTGTAACTACTGCACAATGTCAACACTGGTGTGAACCAAGGCCACCAGCTGTGAGATGGACACGCCTCTTTTGGCCACTGGCCTCATGTTTGCATTTCATGTGATAATGTGGCAGTGGATGCGTATAAACAGGATGGCAGCTGTGTTCAATGTGATGGAGACACGAGCCGCCGTCTGTCAACCCATGGATTTGTTTCCAGAACTATGATTTTTTTGACGAAGTTGTGACCGATCAAGAGCTAACACTGTTGTATACAACACGTTAGACACGTTTAATCCGATTTGTCATTCATCAAAACAGAATAAACTACTAATTGTGTCACTTTGCCAAACAGATATTTATTTGGGAAAAGCGGCCTGAATAAGATCTGATCATATTGAATCTGATGTGACTGTTTCGGCTTGTTTAGACAAGAAACAATTTTTTCGCGCGACCGAATCCCATGAAAAGTCAACGTACAGACGCGCGTGGCTGCGATAGACGCGATATTTTCTGGATAGAGTTGAATTTGCAGTTGTAATTTGAGGAACAGGCTTTTCAGTTCTTCCATTTCTCCCCCCTGGTTCTGTGGCTGCTGTTCCCCTTCACTCACCTCACTGCTCCTCTGTGTATGCAGTCCATTAAAGCAGACTCCATGGCCTTACATGGGGAGGCAGACAGGTGGACAGCAGCAACACGCTTGACCTCTGGCTGCTGTTGTACGAGCAGGCGGCTCCCAACAGATCTGCTGGATTAATGCTTTGTCAGCCATCCGTAGATATTAATACAGACCAAAAGTATAAAACCAGAGGGGAAGAGCTCAAGAGTGACTTCTTAACGATGCTGTTACCACGTAAATACAGTCGTTTCTTATTTAAGTCTGAATCGACTAATATGATTTCAGTGTTAAACAGTGTTAAACCTGGAAAAGTCATGGAATTATAAAATGGTCATTTCCAGGCCTGGAGAAGTCATGGAAAAAACTTAAATCATAAAAGTTTTGGAAAAGTCATGGAAATTTACTCATTTACGGCGAGTTTGAAATAATTTATATATTTTTTAATTATTATATTTTTTAATTATAATAATTAGTGGAATGAAAACATGTACATGGATTCTGACACCTGATACCTGACATGTAAATGAAACTGTTGTTCCTCATGTTAAGTCCTGGTCCCCGTTTCACAAAGACGGGTAACTTTACCCGTCTTTCAAGTAGGTGACATGTACTGTGTGTGTGAGTGTGTATAGGTGTGTGTCTGTGTGTGTAGGTGCAGGCAAATTATCTTTGTATACCTGAATTTTCATCTGTGGTGGTCATGTGTTTAGAAAAGAAGTCACACTCTCTGCTTGTACCCACCCATTACCTCAAACACACACACACACACACACACACACACAGTTTTAAGGGATAATTACAGGAAAACGCTTTTTTGCTCTGAATGAATTTTGATTGCACTGCCTCTTCCTCGACTGGAAGTCGAGAGAGCCTGTTGACTGTGTGTGTGTGTGTGTTGCCATGGCAATGTGGGAGGAAGGGGTGTCAGAGTGAGTGTTGGAGGATGTGTAAGGATGATATGTTCCAAACTGAGGAAACTTTTTTCGAGCTAAATTACAGGCCAACATCTCAGGCACACGACGCACCGTGTCACGAACATGCAGCTGTCAACATCTGGATGTACGACAGGAGAAACCAATAAGTTGAGTTAGTCTGGCAACGGTCAAATAATTTAAGGTTTGCAAATTGACCAGTGACGGTCGATGAGTTGCTGGTTATCTGTCACTCTTCATCAGTCACAGTGAGTCAACAATGAGACGGCAGAATCCAATGTCTCATGTCGAGGGTGTGTTTTGAAGAAATGAAACAAATTAACCGATGCATAATTGATAATATATGCAACCTTGGGGTGATGATGACATCGGTGTGACAGGAATGCCTGTCGGGTGGTTTAATTAATAAAGATGAATTGTCTGGAGGGATGAGTCGTCTCTGATCTGGCCTTCAGGCAGCAGCAGAGAGGCTGGTGTGGTTCAACGTCATCTAAAGCTCCATGTCAGACAATTCAAGGCTTTATTGGGAGAAGAAGATGGATGTGTGTCTGGCAGCCTGCAGCTATTCAGGCTTTTAACCCTCCTGTTACCTTCAAATTTACTCACATATTTTACCCTTGGGGTCAATTTGACCCCAGCAATTAAAACCTCCAGAAAATTATTAGGAATAATATTGTTTCCCAAGTTTAAGTGTCACTTTATGTTTGTTTGTTGACTACCTAAGCAGCCCTTTAAATAAATAAATAAGTTGATATTTCTTATATGTTTTACACAGTAAAAAACAGCCTGGGGACAAGTTTACAAATTTATAAGTTGTGTACAGGACAGTGAAAACATATCGTCATGTGAATTTTATGTTTTTCCAGTTGTCCCCAATAAATTAGGAAAAGTCATGAAATATGAAGCAAAAAAAAAAGATGTCAATCATTTGTTTAGAGACGTTAAACATTGAATGGGGTCAAATTGACCCCAACGGTAACAGGAGGGTTAAAGTCCTGCATTACGAATAGAAGTGAAGACAACGTGACTCATCTCCTCTGAACCCCAATGAATACCAGAAAAGTGATATTATAATTATTAATCAAAGAAACACAGTTATTCTTAACTGTGCAGTGAATTAATGAGAGACTTTGGAGAATGCTACAGCCTAAAAGGAGTTATATTTGTAAAGTCAGGTTCGATGTGTAAAGTCAGACAAGGCCGTACCGATACGCCAATCAGCCCTGAGGCTCCGCCCCTCATCACTGACGTCGTGCCGTTGGTGAATCTAACTGGCTGCTGCTAGAGCAGAGCTAGTAGCGCTGACGTAGTCGGTGAAATTCACCAACCTGTGTGAGACTACGAATGTTCTCTATAAATATATATATGCTATTAATGTTATGAACCCAAACACAAGGACCTTTGATGTTCTGACATTTTGGGGATGTCCTCATCAAGTATAAAGCAGAAATAATGGTTATTATTGACTGTGTCTGCCCCCCGGACTGAAGGTGGAAGCTGGTTCCATAAAAGAGGAGCTTGATACCTGAAGGCTCTGGCTCCCATCCTACTTTTTAAGACTCTAGGGACCACAAGTAGTCCCGCATTTAGTGGGCGCAGCTCTCTAGTGGGGAGATATGGTACTACAAGCTCCTTAAGATGATGGAGCATCACCAATCAAGGCTCTGTAGGTGAGGAGAAGCATGTAAATGTGATTCTTGATTTTACAGGGAGCCAGAGCAGAGCAGCTAACACAGGAGTCATGTGATCTCTTTTTTAATTCATCATTTATAAAGCATTGCTCCACTCTATAAATGATGAATTCACTATTTGTAAATGAAGTATTACATAATGCTTCATAGCAGTTATTATAACTCAGACACATAACATTTCAATTACACTGCTCAACATGCGCTTATGCCACCGTGCTGACTTCTATTTTTACTGACCAAGAACATAACCTTGCACTTTTAAACTATGTCTATGTAGCTACAACTTCAGTGAGATATAGCTAAGGAGTCCGAGATGAAGTTCATTGTGTTTGGACTGGGAGTAAAGGGAGCAAAGACAACCCGATAGTGGTGTCTGGTCTGTTTGTCGGCCTTGAACTCGCATATCATTCACAGAACACTGGCCTTGAGGAGACATCGGGTTCCTATCCCCGCTGAAGGCGATGGGCTGTGAATCCCGTCACTGTTTTTAGACTTCACCAGAACTTTGGCACCAGATCTCAGAGACGAGGATGAAAAAGACAAGACGGGAAGGCAAAACACCAAACATCAGCTGGTCTCTTCGTGGCGGTTAAGAGTTTCAGAAGATGAACTCCTGTCCAGGGTTGTTTATGGAGAAGCTGTGGCTGAGCCAGTCTGTCTGCTTTGCTCTTACTTCTAACCACAGGGAGCTTCAGATATTTCTTCATCAGCAGGAAAAATAAACATATGAATCATCATTATTTACCTTTCCATCCGTGGCTGGTTGGGTTCGTAGCGCATATCCCAATGAACTTCCATGTAATCCATTCCAAAATATCTCTGAAGGTTTCTAGATATTCTCCTGCAAACACACAACGCTCCACATGACCCTGAATGTCGAGCGCTGTGTGTGCGGAGGTGGACTAAGGGTGTGTATGTCACATTAACTCAGTAATGTCAGCCCCACAGAGAAAGTCTTTTTTTGTGTCACGATATCTGTATTTATCTTCTTCTCCATCTGGACGGCTGCAGGTCAGGGGTGTAACGGGAGAACCGGTCCCCCCTCCTTTTGGACTATGTTCTGTTTGTCTTTTGGTTCCCAACCTCAAGAGGAACCGCTCAGAGACGGGATCATGATGCAGAGAGAGAAAGATATGAGGAAAAGAAGGAGGACTGTGATAAAGAAAAGAAACAAACTAAATAGTGAAAGGGCAACCTGTTGATCATGGAAAATGACATTAAAACTGAAAGGAAGGACATAATATAAAAGAAAGAAAGGAAGAACGAAGTGATTGCTTGAGATGAGCGTCACTGTTGGCTTAAAACTGAGAAAAGGATGACAAGTAGTATTAAAATATAACAATAGCACAGAACCTTGTGAACTCCATGACTCACTTTGGTGGTCATCAAGGTTTAATAAGTTACATATAAACTGAGATTACTATGATACATTTAAACCAACTTAGTGCCGTGCCTGAAATGCCAATCGACTGATCCGGTCTCTGTAATAGGATGTCATGGTCAATGGTGTCGAACGCAGCACTAAGGTCTAACAAGACCAGGACAGAGATGAGTCCTCTATCAGCACTAAGGTCTAACAAGACCAGTACAGAGATGAGTCCTCTATCAGCACTAAGGTCTAACAAGACCAGGACAGAGATGAGTCCTCTATCAGCACTAAGGTCTAACAAGACCAGTACAGAGATGAGTCCTCTATCAGCACTAAGGTCTAACAAGACCAGTACAGAGATGAGTCCTCTATCAGCACTAAGGTCTAACAAGACCAGTACAGAGATGAGTCCTCTATCAGCACTAAGGTCTAACAAGACCAGTACAGAGATGAGTCCTCTATCAGCACTAAGGTCTAACAAGACCAGTACAGAGATGAGTCCTCTATCAGCACTAAGGTCTAACAAGACCAGTACAGAGATGAGTCCTCTATCAGCACTAAGGTCTAACAAGACCAGTACAGAGATGAGTCCTCTATCAGGACTAAGGTCTAACAAGACCAGTACAGAGATGAGTCCTTTATCAGCACTAAGGTCTAACAAGACCAGGACAGAGATGAGTCCTCTATCAGGACTAAGGTCTCACAAGACCAGGACAGAGATGAGTCCTCTATCAGCACTAAGGTCTAACAAGACCAGTACAGAGATGAGTCCTCTATCAGCACTAAGGTCTAACAAGACCAGTACAGAGATGAGTCCTCTATCAGCACTAAGGTCTAACAAGACCAGTACAGAGATGAGTCCTCTATCAGCACTAAGGTCTAACAAGACCAGTACAGAGAGGAGTCCTCTATCAGCACTAAGGTCTAACAAGACCAGTACAGAGATGAGTCCTCTATCAGCACTAAGGTCTAACAAGACCAGGACAGAGATGAGTCCTCTATCAGCACTAAGGTCTAACAAGACCAGTACAGAGATGAGTCCTCTATCAGCACTAAGGTCTAACAAGACCAGGACAGAGATGAGTCCTCTATCAGCACTAAGGTCTAACAAGACCAGTACAGAGATGAGTCCTCTATCAGCACTAAGGTCTAACAAGACCAGTACAGAGATGAGTCCTCTATCAGCACTAAGGTCTAACAAGACCAGTACATAGATGAGTCCTATATCAGCACGAAGGTCTAACAAGACCAGTACAGAGAGGAGTCCTCTATCAGCACTAAGGTCTAACAAGACCAGTACAGAGAGGAGTCCTCTATCAGCACTAAGGTCTAACAAGACCAGTACAGAGATGAGTCCTCTATCAGCACTAAGGTCTAACAAGACCAGTACAGAGAGGAGTCCTCTATCAGCACTAAGGTCTAACAAGACCAGTACAGAGATGAGTCCTCTATCAGCACTAAGGTCTAACAAGACCAGGACAGAGATGAGTCCTCTATCAGCACTAAGGTCTAACTAGACCAGTACAGAGAGGAGTCCTCTATCAGCACTAAGGTCTAACAAGACCAGGACAGAGATGAGTCCTTTATCAGCACTAAGGTCTAACAAGACCAGTACAGAGATGAGTCCTCTATCAGCACTAAGGTCTAACAAGACCAGTACAGAGAGGAGTCCTCTATCAGCACTAAGGTCTAACAAGACCAGTACAGAGAGGAGTCCTCTATCAGCACTAAGGTCTAACAAGACCAGTACAGAGAGGAGTCCTTTATCTGCTGCCATTAGGAGGTCATTTGTAGTTTTCACCAGTGCCGTCTCGGTGCTGTGGTGTTTTCTAAATCCTGACTGAAACTCCTCAAATAAACTATTATGAAGTAGAAAGTCACACAACTGACCTGCGACCACTTCCTCAAGGATCTTGGAGAGGAAGGGGAGGTTAGAGATCGGTCTGTCGTTAGCCAACACCTCTGGATCCAGAGTGGGCTTCTTCAGGAGAGGTTTAATAACAGCCACTTTGATGGAATGTGGTACGTGGCCTGTTAGCAGAGACACATTGATAATATCTCGTAGAGAGGGGCCAATTAAAGGCAGAACGTCTTTAAGCAGCCTCGTCGGGATGGGGTCCAAGAGACAGGTAGACGTGTTAGAAGCAGAAACCGTTGAAGGCAATTGGTCAATGTTGATGTGAGACATCTCCATATATATCAGTGTTCCTAAGGTGACTCTATTTGAGGATAGATCGGTACTGGCTGAGGGCAGGTGATTATAATATTGACTCCCATCTTATTTGATCATGAAAGGAGTCCATAAACTTGCTCCTACTAAGGTCTATCGAGCTGTGACTGTCTGCAGTGCGAACACACATTCACACACCAATGGCACAGCCTCTGGGAGCAATTTGGTTCGGTACTCTGATCGATCCACAGTCACCAAATCCACAGGTGCATTCAAGAGAAACTGAATCGTAATGGGCGAATGGACATTATTTATTAAAACTAATTATTCCACTGGCATAAGAGGCAACTATATATTTAAATCATGACCCTATTGATTGACCGTCATTTGACAACTATCAGAGATGTGTCATTTTTTCCACTCTGGGTGCAGTACTGGGAGCAAAGCAATAGGCCTACGCAAATGACCGGCAAGACCAAAGCTTTCACTCTGACCATTCAGGGGACTCCAATTCTGCATTCACAGAAACCCAGGCCGAGCTGAGAGCTTTGTGTCCAGACTAATACGACTGGGCTACTGACTCCAGCGTTGGCTGGAACCTGACACATCACTGGATGCTAGATGTGTACACTGACACGGGTCTGCAGAATACACACTGTGGAGAACATTACATTTTGCTGAGTTGTTTTCTTGTGTTAATTCATCTTGTGGTAGTGGCGTGTGTGTATCCATGATTTGGTACCAGTTTCAGTTTCTTTACTGGCTGTAAACTTAAAAATGGATTTGGTTAGATTCCGACCCTGAGGGGAATGGTCCACTGGTCTTGTTCATTGAACAAAAGAGTACCTTGTGGACCTGTTGTCTCTTTGTCTCCAAGAAATACTTTAAAAATAATAAATGTTACCATGAAATCTTTGAATCTTTCAGAAACCTGATGGCAAAAGTTCTCGATTTGAAGAAATATCATTTTCAAGAAAGGGTCACAATTTTACTTGTGTGTCCTTGTTTGTAATGCAGAACAATGAAATACAGTAAATACATTAAAAGCATTACAATAGAATATGCTACTGTGAGTGCATTACCTCTAGCTGGATCTGACTGACAAAATAGAGAAAAACTTCTAGACAAATAATAATGATTTGAAAAAAAATAACCCTCTTTGCAAGAAACATCTTGGATGCGAAGAAACCGATGGCAAAAATCGTACGTGAGTCAGTGGCTGCATAAAAGTGTGAGAGTGTGGTGAGACGGCGGCCGCAGATGCCGTTTGTATCTTTAATCGATCGGATTGGCTGCAGGAGGCTGTGGAGTGGGAGCAGGTCTCTTCTCATCTTTGGAGGCCCACTGACCAGAGACTCCTTTGAGTCCCAGTTGTCCATCATAGTCGATGTTAAAAAGGGACTGAATCTGAGCCAACTCTAGCATCCATCCCACATGTCATGCATCTTATATGTACCAGACTGCATTTGATTTGTGGCATCCTGGTGGTCTCGGGGGTTTAGGTTGCTGGCCATGAGCCAGGATGTGGTCATTTCCAGTTAAGCCAGGGACCTTTTTTTCACCTCGCTCTTATATCTTCGCTCTCAATACGCTACATTTTCTACATTTTTCATGCTTTTACCGAGATTTCAGTTCGGTCATGGACATTTGGTTTAAAGTCATGGAAAAGTCGTGGAAATCCATCGGTCAAAATGTGTAAGAACCCTGTCTGTGGAAGTCTGGGTATGACACCTCTTAGAAACCAACTCTCTGAAGACGCTCACAGCTTCACTGTGACTGGGTGTGGCTCCCACAGCTGATCTCTGTGAATTGGACTGCAGTTAGCAGGGCCTTTTTTTACCCTTCATGGTCTGCTTTGAGAATATCACGGATTGTCTTATGTTTGCATGTTTGAGCCACAAAACCTGCACAGCTTAGAGAAAACAAAGAAAATGGACCTGTCGCCATCGGGTACAAAATAGGAGGCGGCCCTCCTAGTGATGAATGCGAGGCATGTCTCCAACATAAACTCACACACACACATAACAAGACCGTAGTTCATCTCCAGTGTGTGTGTGTGTGTGTGTGTGTGTGTGGGACTAACTATAGTCTCACACAGGTATGGGTGTGATATTGACAAAAGTATTTAAATTTTTCAAATAAGTGACATTGCGGTTTGTTTCTATACGAGCTCATTGTCGGCTTGTCGTTGGATTCTTGAGTCCGTCACGACACATCCTTCTCGGCTTGTCGAAACTCAGGATTGCTGAATATCTTTTCCAAAAGAAAAATATATATATTATCAGCGACTCGAGTGTTTTTAGGAAATCGTGGTGCATGTAGTTTGCAGTGACAGCAGGTCTGACGGCTCCATCCCCCCCGTCTGGAACCGTGGAGTGACTTTTCACACTGAGGTGTGACAGAAATTGCCCAATGTGTCTGCTGCGGCTGGAATAAATGCACTTGTCATGATGTCATCACTGACAAACACAGCCGGCGTGGCATTTCACTTACCACTCTGTTTGCCTTCGTCCTTCTCTCTGTCCTTCTCTCTGTTGGTCTTCTTGCTTGCTTACTTTTAGCTCTTTATCTTCAACCTTTTTAAGGGTTATAATAAACGTTATCACCGCAACCTCTCAGCGACGATATACCTGTCACTTCCCTATCTGGTGTAAATGCATCTTGGTTGTATAGTCACTTGGTACTACTATATTTACCATTTACTAGCTCGCTAAAAGCTAGTAAATGGTAAATGGACCCGTACTTGTTTATCTCTTCTCGAGTCTTCCAACCACTCAAAGCACTTTAACACTACATGACATCATTCACCCATTCATACACTGATTGCACAGTTTTCGGGAGCAATTTGAGGTTCAGTGTTTTTCGCGCGAGTAGAATGCAAAGCCAACGTAGAGACGCAGGCACGGGCACAGATGGACCCCTAGTGGTGCTCAAGCTCCTCCCCTTTTGCCCTGGATGAGAAAAGTGCCCTTTTTGCTGGAGCCACATTTTTCCATTCATCAGTATTTAAGAATAAAAAAAGCCAAGATGAGCACGAATGACGCGAAAAGCCACAAATATTCAAGCGAGTAAACTCGCGCGAGTAAAGCGCTGCGACGATTCGCAACGCTTTTGGCGTGACAGGACACAGTGGGAATTCAACCGCCGACCCCCTGATTGACGGACTACAGCGACGAATAAAATAGACGGCAGGAGAAAGCGACATGGCTAACGTCAGACTGCATTTCTGTTCTCCGGTGGTTCACATGTTTAGGTTGTCAGTGGAATGAAGCTCCAGCTCCCGTTGCTGTCTCTCTCCGCCGCCACATGTTTAATTCACAACTCGATGGATTTCTCCGTCGCACTCCGGCGGAGGAACGGACACATCAGCGCCGCGCCGACGCTCGCCGACCCAAAAAGGCTGTCAATGCTCCAAAGAGAGGAATCTCTTCCACTTTCATCCACACAGGGTCGTGAAATATTGAACCGCTTGCCAAAAACATGAACCCGGTCTCTCTTCAGGACGTTATCCTCTGTGATGGCGCTATCGCTGTAATAATATCGCTGTCTGGCTAACAACGCAGACCGAAGGAAATAAGACCTTTATAGAGATACCTTTAAAATCTGAATTTGTACATGTAAATAACTAGAACGGGCACTCGGTAGAGCGCATACATTCGCATATAATAAGATTGGGCATTAAATAATGAACATTTTGGCATTTTGGATAAAAATGTACCGCTCTATGGTAAAAAGAAGATTTTGACCTTTTCATGACCTTGACCTTGAGCTTTGACCCGATCGATCCCAAAATCAAATCAAATGGTCCCCGGATAATAACCAATCATGCCACCAAATTGCATGCGATTCGGTTTAATACTTTTTGAGTTATGCGAGTAACACACATCCAAATAAATAAATAAATACACGGCGATCAAAACATAACCTTCCGCATTTTCAATGCAAGGGTAATTCACAGTTCGTCCGTGTTACAAACTTTAATTGTCTTCATCTTTCCAGTGAATTTAATTGACATTAAATTGGAGTTTCTTTCTATAAACTGTATGTTATACCTGGCCAAGAGCCAGAACTCATGGCCTCGGACTTGATCTCTCATCAAAGAGACGAGACATGAATCACATGGAACGCTGATGATGCCAAAGTCCTCTGGATGGAGCTCAGTCGCTCATGATTCCACTGTCGATACACAGAAGTATATTCCTTGGCATCTCCATTCGCTTTTTTTTTTTTGTCGGTGATTTCCGAGCAGGAATGGTTTTACACGCCGCAGAGCGCCGCGGCTCGCATCGCCGAGGTTGTTAGCCGGCGACATTAATGATGGTGTCGATGCCCAGATGGTGATTACAGACAGGCGGCGGTGACGGGAGCGGAGGTCGGAGCCTGTGGTTCCCCCCGCCGTCTGCTCTCCATTACCGGGCACTGAATAACCTCTAATGTTAGTCGATGGCCTCTGTTAGTCGATGGCGCCGCGAAAGGTCGCCTCGGTGTGTTGGTGCGCGATGTTTTTTATTGTTTTCGTTTTAAATACTGTTTTCTGCTGGGATTCCCAGAGCTCTTTCACCAGAGAGGAGCTCTTGAATATCAGGGGAACAACTCCAGCGGATTTACTTCCAACGTTTTTAACTTCTGTGGAGTTACTGGACATTTTTGTAAAAGGTGTGCTCACCTTCGCCCACGTGGTGAAACGCCGGCGGAGAGGGAAACGTTCGGGAGCGCTTGTACGGCTACGGAAACGGGGATCTCGTACAGCGCTGCCGGGCATATTTCTCTCCAACGTCCGCTCACTGTGCAACAAACTGGACGAACTCCAGCTGCTGGTGGGGAGAGACAGAGACTTCTCCTCATCCTCCGTTCTGTGTTTCACGGAATCATGGCTTAGTGGCTCGATACCAGACTCTGCGCTCCAGCTCGCTGGCTTCCAGCTGTTCCGAGCGGACCGGGTCTCGGAGCTCTCCGGTAAAAAAAAGGGTGGAGGAATCTGCTTTTACCTCAACAACGGCTGGTGCAACGACGTAACGGTGATTCTACAGCACTGTTCGCCGGACCTGGAATCTTTTATCATCCACTGCAAACCCTTCTACTCCCCACGTGAGTTCGCTTCATTCATCCTGGCCGGAGTTTACATGCCGCCGCAGGGGAACGTGCACGAGGCACAGCGGACCCTCGCTGAACAGATACGGCGTGTGGAGCGGACCTTCCCGGACTCTTTAGTTATTGTACTCGGGGATTTTAACAAAGGAAACCTCAGCCACGAACTCCCTAAATATAGACAGTTAATTAAATGCCCTACCAGAGAGAAGAGCATTCTGGACCACTGCTACACAACAATCAGCAGGGCCTATCACGCCGTCCCTCGAGCTGCACTGGGAAACTCTGACCACGTCATGGTTCATCTGATTCCCTCATACAGGCAGAGACTAAAGCTCTGCAAACCTGTGGTGAGGAAGTTCAAGAAGTGGACCAGTGAGGCTCTGGAGGATCTACGGGCGTGCTTTGACTGTACTGACTGGGATGTCTTCAGGACTGCTACCAACAGCCTGGATGAGTACACAGAGGCTGTAACTTCCTACATCAGCTTCTGTGAGGACAGCTGTATTCCATCCAGCTCCAGGGTGAGTTATAACAACGACAAACCCTGGTTCACAGCGGAGCTCAGGAAGCTAAGACTGCAGAAGGACCAGGCATTCAGGAGTGGGGACAAGGACCTGTACACAGAGTCCAAATACAGGTTTAGCAAGGCGGTGAGAGATGCTAGACGACTGTACTCTGAGAAACTGCAACAGCAGCTCTCAGCAAACGACTCTGCTTCTGTCTGGAGAGGGCTCAGGCAGATCACCAACTACAAGCCCAAATCACCCCTCCATGAACAATGTGCTTCTGGCAGACGTGCTAAATGAGTTCTACTGCCGCTTTGAAAGACAATGGAGCAGTCCTGAGACCATCCCCACAGCCCCACCAACAAGCCACAGACCATCAGCCCACCCTCCCCAGCCCATCAGGGGCTCACACCTCTGGAGCACCCTCCATCAACTCAGCGACGCCCTCGTCATCCTGGAGAGAGCAGTCAACAGGCTGTTTAAAAGCAGAACCCCGCAGCAGCGGGCCCGGACTCCCTCCCCTCCACCCTGAAGCACTGTGCGACCAGCTGTCTCCGTGTTTACCGACATCTTCAACACCTCCCTGGAGACATGCCACGTTCCAGCCTGCTTCAAGGCCTCCACCATCATCCCCGCCCAAAACCCAAGATCACAGGACTCAATGACTACAGGCCCGTCGCCCTGACCTCTGTGGTCATGAAGTCCTTGAACGCTTGGTCCTGTCACACCTCAAGACCATCACCGACCCACTCCTGGACCCCTGCAGTTCGCCTACAGAGCCAACAGGTCTGCAGACGATGCAGTCAACATGGCCCTTCACTACATCCTCCAGCATCTGGACTCCCGAGGAACCTACGCCAGGATCCTGTTTGTGGACTTCAGCTCTGCCTTCAATTCCATCATCCGTCCCTGTTGCAGGACAAGCTCTCCCAGCTGCACGTGCCCGACTCCACCTGCAGGTGGATCACAGACTTCCTGACCGACAGGAAGCAGCACGTGAGGCTGGGGAAACACGTCTCAGGCTCCCGGACCACCAGCACGGGTTCCCCAAGGCTGTGTTCTCTCCCCTCTGCTGTTCTCCTGTACACCAACAGCTGCACCTCCAGTCACCAGTCCGTCAAGCTCCTAAAGTTCGCGGATGACACCACCTCATTGGACTCATCTCTGGCGGGACGAGACCGCCTACAGGTGGGAGACTGACCACCTGGTGACCTGGTGCAGCCAGAACAACCTGGAGCTCAACGCCTGAAGACAGTGGAGATGGTTGTGGATTTCAGGAGGAATGCAGCCCCACCCGCCCTCTCATCCTGTGTGACTCCCCGACGCTGTGGAGTCCTACCGCTTCCTGGGCTCCATCATCTCCCAGGACCTCAAGTGGGAGCTGAACATCGGCTCCATCTCCAAGAAGGCCCAGCAGAGGATGTTCTTCCTGAGGCAGCTGAGGAAATTCAACCTGCCAGGGAAGATGATGGTACAGTTCTACACGGCCATCGTTGAGTCCATCATCTGCTCCTCCATCACCGTCTGGCACCCTGCAGCCACAGCCAAAGACAAGCGCAGGCTGCAGAGCATCATCCGCTCGGCCGAGAGGGTTATCGGCTGCAATCTGCCTTCCTCCAGGTCCTGTTCACTTCCAGGTCACTGAAGCGGGCCAGAAAGATTGTCGCCGACCCTCCCACCCTGGACACTCCTGTTCGAGTCCCTCCTCGGGAGGAGGCTGCGTCCATCATGGCCACGACCTCCCGCCACACCAATAGCTTTTTCCGACGGCGGTCGGGCTCATCAATGGACCCCGGGACTGACTGACTGTCACCCCCAGGACTACCACCTCTTCTTCCACCTTCCTCTCTCCTCCTTCTTCCCGCTCCTTCCTCTTCCTCCTCCTCCCTCTTCCTCCCACTCCTCCTCCCTCCTTGCGTTGATTGTTGTTTGTCATGTCCAAATGTTGCACCTTCCACCAAAAAAAAATTCCTCGTTTGTTTGTGAAAACATTCATTCTTTGGCAATAAACCTGTTTCTGATTCTGATTCTGATTCTGAATGGCGAGCTGTCAGACCGCACTTGAATGTGCAAGAAGTCCTCATTACAGTGACGGGAAATCACAGCGATTAGCAGGATGTATTGGACCACAAAATAATTCAGCAAATGTAGATGAATTCCGTGTGGGTTATTAATCAAAGAGTGGAGAGGAAACATGTGACCGGACACTGAGAGCGACTGGAGAGCTTTCAGCCTGAAGGAAGTGATTTACTCTTATTCTCTGAAGTCCCAGAAGTACTTTACTGTATTTTTAATGCTTCTAAATTTGACTCTTGCCATAATCAACCTCCAAATGAGAAATATGTCTCTATAAATACATCTGCATTGCCTCAAAACATCCTAAATTGCACATGCGTCCCTGACTCTTCATTACGCATTCATAAACATTCACCGTCGTCATGTATTTAAAAAAGCGCAGATATCCTACTTTACAAATATTAATGGGTATGTTCCATATTTCCAAAACACAAATATTGACAATTTGAATATTTTTAAAAATATTCTAAATATTATTATAATAATTTCTGTATATATTTTGTTTGTTTGTGTGGCTCAAGGTGGGTGCCGTGGCCCTCTGTTGGCCAGCCACCACTGCATTTAACTGCTATATGACCTATAACCTCGAAACAAAGTGCTGTCTGTGTTGCCATAGAGATGAGAATATGGGTCAGAACTCCTTCAGCAATAATATTAGAAATTCCTCACAGGCACAGAGACATTCATTCCTCCGTGGCTGTGCGATGGGATTCATTAACTTACATGTTCACCTCATGAATTGGGTCCGTCCCTCTGTGAATATGAAGTGAATCCAGATGTGTCATCGACCTTACGTGTGATGCAGGAGCGCCGCTTTGATGTGTGATGATGAATTAGCGTAGCGTGGGCACCGGCGCTCGGCTGCACTGTCGCCGTGACGACGCATGTCTGCGCACAGCTCTGCGGAGAGGGGAGACCGGCCCGGTTCACGGTTCTGCTCCACAATGTGACGCCCTGTTCCCTCTTGCCTTGAGGTGTGTGTGTGTGTGTGTTCTCGTGTTCTCACTGGTCTCCCCATGTGTGTTTCATTATGTAAACTTATTCTTAATACTTCCAACCAAATCCACGCCTACATTCCCACATCCAACCACACACACACAAACACAGACACACGCACACACACACACACACAGATACACACACAAACACAGACACACATAGATACACACACAAACACAGACACACGCACGCACACACACACAGATACACACACAAACCTACGCACAAAAAGTATTCCTTCCTTCCTTCCTTTTACATTATGATTGTGTTATAGTTCCCTTCCTTCCTTCCTTTTACATTATTATTGTGTTATAGTTTCCTTCCTTCCTTCCTTCCTTTTACATTATTATTGTGTTATAGTTTCCTTCCTTCCTTCCTTCCTTTTACATTATGATTGTGTTATAGTTTCCTTTTCCTTCCTTCCTTCCTTTTACATTATTATTGTGTTATAGTTTCCTTCCTTCCTTCCTTTTACATTATTATTGTGTTATAGTTTCCTTCCTTCCTTTTACATTATTATTGTGTTATAGTTTCCTTCCTTCCTTTTACATTATTATTGTGTTATAGTTTCCTTCCTTCCTTCCTTTTACATTATTATTGTGTTATAGTTTCCTTCCTTCCTTCCTTCCTTTTACATTATTATTGTGTTATAGTTTCCTTCCTTCCTTCCGTTTACATTATTATTGTGTTATAGTTTCCTTCCTTCCTTCCTTCCGTTTACATTATTATTGTGTTATAGTTTCCTTACTTCCTTCCTTTTACATTATTATTGTGTTATAGTTTCCTTCCTTCCTTTTACATTATTATTGTGTTATAGTTCCCTTCCTTCCTTCCTTTTACATTATTATTGTGTTATAGTTCCCTTCCTTCCTTCCTTTTACATTATTATTGTGTTTTTGTTTCCTTCCTTCCTTTTACATTATTATTGTGTTATAGTTTCCTTCCTTCCTTCTCCTAGTGTTCTTTTCTCTCTCCACCAGTCAGCTCTGTTCATGCATGAGATCAGACGTCGGCTCACAGCTCTCCTATGTATTGGGGTCTGCAATGTCCTTTGACCTGCACACCCACACACACCCACACACACACACACACACACACCCTTTGGAAGAGGACGTACTGTATTGCCAGACCCTCCAGTACCAACTAGAAAACAAGTTTGCCTAATAATCCGACTTTTTACTTAGACTCGCAGTTTCAGAAAAACAAAACTCCCTGCGAGGCCTTTTGGCTGCTGCGCCTCTCTTTCCCTCCTTTCCTTCACCCTTTCATCAGGTTTTTCTCCTATGCAATCCTGAACAAACAACCCAGGCACATCTCTCTGCTTTGTGCATTTCATGTAGTTTAGTGCCACATGTGTGACGTGTGTGAGTGTCTCCTCCCGGCCCTGAGGCTGTTATTAACGGCTGTACTGTGAGAGTGTTGGACCACACACTGGCAGACACGGCTCTCTCCTGGGCAGCCTTGTCTGTAACCAAATTAACTAATCCTGATTAAATGTCCTTGTCATTCTGAGAGTTGAGTAAAGAAATCTCTCCTTTCTCTGCAGAGCATTTCCTCTGGAGAAGTGAACGGTGGATAAACAGCCTGTACTTTGGAGCGGTGGTGTATGTGTGCTATTAGTTGCTGATGTGTCATGCAGTGCTGTGCAGACTGCTGATGGATGTGGGAATATTGGAGCGAATGGTTTCATTCGCTGCTCCTCCTGCTCCGTGTGCCCTCGGGAGCTGTTGTGGAGAAAAAACGACATCACAGAAGAACATTATAGCTTTGTCATATTGAAAGGGGATACCATCCCCAACCATTTATTTTGTACAAGTACATGTCAGAATCCGAACCACTTCATTCGCCAGATGTAATGAATGCACGGGCATTTGTCTTAAAGACGGCGTCGTCGAGCGTCAGTCAAACGGAGAGAAGCAGCTTCAACCCAGTGTTTGTGGTTCGGACGTAGATTGCATTCATTATAATTAATGTTGAACTCTCCTGTTACCTTTACATTTCCTAACATATTTTACCCTCGGGGGTCAATTTGACCCCAGCAATTAAAACCTCCAGAAAATTATTAGAATTAATATTGTTTCCCAAGTTTAAGTGTGAGGTACTTTATGTTTGTTTGTTGACTACCTAAATAGCCCTTTAAATATATCTAAAAAGTTGATATTTACCTTCGCATTGAAAATGCGGAAGGTTATGTTTTGATGGCCATGTATTTATTTATTTATTTATTTATTTGTATGCGTGTTATTCGCATAACAAAAAAAGTATTAAACCGAATCGCATGACATTTGGTGGGATGATTGGTTATTATCCGGGAACCATTTGATTAGATTTTGGGATCAATTGGGTCAAAGGTCAAGGTCAAGGTCATGGATAGGTCAAACATCTTCTTTTTACCATAGCACGGTCAATTTTTATCCAATTGGCATGCAACTAATGCCAACATGTTCATAATTCAATGCCCAATCTTGTGATATGCGAAGGTATGCGCTCTACCGAGTGCCCGTTCTAGTTCTTATATGTTTGACACAGCCTGGGGTCAAATTGACCCCAAAGAACACCGACGTTAAACATTGAATGGGGTCAAATTGACCCGAAAGGTAACAGGAGGGTTAAAGGATCATTCTGGTTTATTACTCGGATTTTTGCTTATTCGTCATCGTTTTCCATTCCGCGAACATCGTACTCATGAAAAGCATTTATGTGATCCTAAAAACAGTGTCACACCACAGTCCAATAGGACTACCAGAAT
The DNA here is from genome assembly GCF_029220125.1 of Pseudoliparis swirei. Taxonomy (NCBI): domain Eukaryota; kingdom Metazoa; phylum Chordata; class Actinopteri; order Perciformes; family Liparidae; genus Pseudoliparis; species Pseudoliparis swirei. Next base: position 15,385,416 of record NC_079397.1, on the reverse strand, counting down.
GTGGTCCAATCGAACACAGCAACGCTGGAGGAACAGGAGACGTGACTCCTGTCAGCCATCAACACCTTCATGACGAAGACCGGCGAGTCTGGCCGTCACCAGTTTACCCTCAGCTGAAGCAAACGGGTAATCCACGTGAATAAAATACCATCAAATCAAAGATCATTTTTAATCAATAAAAATAGAAATTCGTTGGAATTGAATAGCGCTTGACAAAGTGTTCAAGGCACTTCAACGTGGTCAAAACTGTTAGAAGCAGAAGCAACAACAATATAAACAAGAGATTAGCGGCGCATTTAAATATCAGTTCAGGAAATTACATAATTTGTGTCAACACAACAAATCATTTAAATAAAAGTGAAGCTAAAACCCAAGATGTGAATTCGTAGCTTTCTTCATTTATATGTGAGCGTTCAAACGCCTCATAAGGATCACGTCTGCTCGACGTCTGCCGACGTCTCTGATTCTTCTGGAAGCAGAGATGTTCTCCCTCTTTCTTATCTCTCTGTCTCCCCCTTGCTTCCTCCTCCTCCTCCTCCTCCTCCTCCTCCTCCTCCTCCTCCTCCTCCTCACACTGATCGCAGCCATCAGGGGAGGCTCGGGCGGAGCGCTTGGTGAAGCGTGTCTGAGCGGGCTTTGATCCCGGCGCTCTCCCTGAACGCATTAGGCTCTTTTCCACTCATGTCTTCTTTTAATTACGGCCCATAATGAAGGCTGCACACTCGGCTGCTGCACTTCACACAGGAGGAGGAGGAGGAGGAGGAGGAGGAAGAGGAGGAGGCCGCCCTCCGTCTCCTCCTCCTCCCATCTGACTTCTTCTCCTGCAGCACTGTCTTCCATCCATCTGTTTTCTCTTTTCTTTCCTTGTGTTTACTTTGTCGTGCAGCACCCCCCTCCCCCCCCACCTATTAGCACCCCGACAGATTATTTTTTTGCGGTATTTTTTACAATTTTTAAATATTGACAGGGACTTAACACAGTAAACATGTACTTTAACTGATATTTCCATTGTTTATCATCTTTTTGTTAACATATACAAACAGACAACAAACCCACCCCTCCCACCGAGAGGAACATGAAGATAAATACATACAAATATGAACCTAAACACACACATCTGGTACATCTTTACGTAGACACACCTGCATCAACCCACAGAGTAAATGTACGTCACACAAGTATCCAGAAAATAAAAGATAATAGGATTGGCCTTAACACAGAACTGTGGGAACCCTCTCAGGGATTTA
>NC_079397.1:15184169-15374169 GCF_029220125.1 Pseudoliparis swirei | reverse complement strand
GAAATTTGCCAACAACTTCAAAGAATGATGACGTATTATTAATTTCCTTCTGTCACACTACGTTACACTCTGTTTGCCTTTAGCATTTCCACTCAAATCAGAGAAACATGTGCTTGTAAATATGCACATTACTAACCTGTAAAGCAAAAAGATGTAGTTCATTATGTTTCCCAAAAGGTTTTAATTATTGCAAATCTTGTTTTTCTTGTTGGAGCAGTGGGGTGGCCTGTGTGGCCAAGAGGCTTATTTATTACACAGTATATTTTGGGGGAATATACAATTTACACAGTGTGGTCAAATGTCCTAGATGTCTTATATATATATATATATATATATCTTTATACAAACAAAGACTGGCATTTTGGTAATTTTTTTATTTGTTTTTTCTTCAATTATTGCATTAGTTTCTTAATTTGCAGCCTGTAGAGGAAGGAGGTGTTTGGAATTCCTCCGCGGACTCAAACTTTTCATATGCTTATGAATTTTATGGCTCAGATCATCCCTCTCTGGGTAGGAGGTAAGTTTAAAAATACCGTCGAACTCGGCTCCCACGCAAAACCTCCCAGGATGCTACTGGAGAGCATAGCTGGATATGTGGGGCATGCTGGGAAACACACACACACACACATTTGCAAAAAAACACACACACAAGACAAAGAAGAGAGGAGGGAGGAGATGAAGAGAACAGCTTATTTTAAAGTATAATGGGAGCGAAATGAGAAAAGTGTTTTCTTGGGGGCAATAGTTTCATGTCATACTTCCAACAACGAGGGCTCTGCTCTGCAATGATGGGAGGGGAAGTGTGAGGAAGAGGAGGAGAAAGAAGATGGTCGACAATCACAGACAGCAATAGTGTTTTTTTTTCCTGCAGCTGGTTAATGATGTAATCAAACAATCGGTTGCTCTTTTTTTAACTGTTGATGCATTCAGGACATTTTTGTAAAAAAAAAATTTATTTTTCTTTTCCACCAAATACCTGTTTGTATCCGGCCACTAAATCCTGTGATGCTTGCTGATGTATTCAGTCTGGAGGGTTTGCATTCAACATCATCGGTGGCCAATGTCCTTCCTCCAATGTCAAACTGCATGCACACCCTGTGAAAGCCTCGAGATGATAACGATATTACATTTCATCCAAAGAGACTTACAATCGTACACACAGCTACAGGGAGCTAGTCAGGGTTAAGTGACACATCGACTCGGGCTGGGATCGAACCGCCAACCCCTCGATTGAAAGACAGACCTGCTAACCGCTGACTCACAACCGCCCAATATTGTAATTCTTTTATAATTAATCCAAAAGTCAACGTGTTCATTTCACGCTATGAGAAAGTGAGTCGTGCCAGAGAAAGCTAGTTTGCGTCTAAAAGAACATTTTGCACTTGACTCAGGATTCACCTCTGTTGTTGACCAGTATGTCACATTTGATTTTCTAGAATGTTTTGTGGGATTTTCTTTTTACATTTTCAACATATACCTGTCCTTTGTGTTCTTTATTTTTAAAATAGCAAAAAAAAAAAATAAAATGACAAATCAAAACAAACTGAAACATTGCAAGCCTTATTGCAAGCCTTTTATTTTTTTAATATTGCTGATTATGAAACAACTTAAGAACTCTAAAATCCTATTTATAAAATTTTTTTTTCCTAAAAGATAAAAAAAAATTGTTATACAAGGCTGAGGAAACCCTTAAGGTCTCAGGTTGCAGGTGTTAGTCAAGTTAATTAGACAATTTTGATTTGTTAATTATATAATTTTTTTTTCATGATCTCAATATTTAGAGATAGATATTTGAGTTTTCTTGTTTTAAAAACCATTATCAGGCAAATCAGAATAAAAAAAAGGGTAATATTTCAGTTCATTTGATTTGTGTCCAGAATGCAAAACATTTTTTTTTTTTAATTTGTTTTAGAGAAAAAAAAAGAATTTCACAATATTATTCTAATTTTCTGAGACAGTCCTGTATATAACCATAATTTTTTTGAAATGTCCCCACTGTGGGACGAATAAAGGAATATCATATCATATAATAACCATATAACATTGAACCAGACATTGAAAACGTATCGAACTCCTTCAGTGTTACAACTTTGCTGTGGTTATTATTTTCTTTAACATGGTTTTCCCCATATTATAAAGGAAAGACAAACTCTACTTTTTCTCCCATTATTAAGACATTCTGGATCTAGCCTCTGTCCGAACACCACCAGTGAAATGTTGCGTCTCAGACTTTCCCTGTCAATCTATACATGTATAAATATAACTATGTGGCACATGGAGTACCGTTGAATCTCAGACTTTAGGCATCTCCTCCTTCTGTGACAAACTTTGCACCGATACAACTGGCACACGAGTGAGAATGCCTTCTGTCAGCAGTCTACGTCTGGCTCAATATTCTGCCTCGAGCATCACGCGCATCGCTGAGACCCGTGAACAGATTCACGTCACCGTTTGCCTCCTCTTCCTCGGTGGAAGTGCTCTCAGACCGCCTCGCAGGAAAGCATCCGAATGCCGTCGCGGATTCCTTTTGTCCACTCGAGCAGATTTCTCCCTGTTGCCAAGCAACACAAAAGGAAACTGTCAGAGGTTGTTGATTCCTCTCGCAGCTGTGAAGATGTAGCTACAGTGAAGTCAACACAAACGGTTTGTGACGGAGCAGCTCCCTGAGCGGCATCAGCTCATCTGGAAACAGGACAGACGGGCTCGAAGGCCTCGTTCGTGTTCGCTAAAGGCGATCCGTTTACTCCACCGCGGTGTGTGCGGTCGGTCGAGGAATGCTTTACTCGCTTGACTTTTTGGGGTTTATTCGTGTCATACGTGCCTTGGAAGGGGGCGGGGCTTATCTCTGTGGCTTTCCTCCGTGGAAACAGCTATCATTTCCGCCATCCACCATGGAAGAAATAACCACTTGTTGTGGAAATCCCACAAACATCTAACGTCCTTGTGTTTGGGTTCATAACATTTAATTATGTATATATATATATTTACATATATATATATATATATACATATATATATTATATATATATACATATATATACATATATATATATTATATATACATTTATATCTATATATACATATATAGATATAAATGTATATATATGTATATATAGATATAAATGTATATATAATATATATATATGCATATATATATATATATATATATATATATATATACATATATATACATATATATATATATATATATATATATATATATATATATATATATATACATATATATATATACATATATATATATATATATATACATATATATAAATACATATATATATTATATATATACATATATATAAATACATATATATATATATATACATATATATAGCGGCAGTCATTCAGACGTAGTCTGTGAAATTCCCTGAGCTGCGTGAGCCTACGGGTGATGATATATATAAAATATATATGATTTTAATGTTATGAACCCAAACAGGGTCTGCTTTCTCTCATCCCACCAGTCCTGCAGCCAAGTCCAGTTTGATCCTGCAGCCAGGTCCCAGTAGAGATGTGAGATGCACAGCAGGCGCCAATGTTACTGGGTCTGCCTGAAGTCTTATTCCCTCCATCTTATTTTCCTGCAACTGGACATGAGCCTAAAGGATGCTGGGTAGTGGAATATGTTAAGGACCAATTTGGGTTAGCTTCGCTCTCCAGTACCATCATCAGGCAACAAACCGCTACCCTAATTCACATTATTGCACACGTGTGGTTTTTCTAATTCTCGTCACGTACCAAATGTTCTGCAACAGTTGCTTTTTTTCATTAAACATGCTTCATATGCATACCATATATACCGTAAAGTATGATTTAAGGATTTAAGAATCCTCGCTCCTCTTCCTGACATCTGGACAGGACGTTTGGTCCTGCTCTGTGCGGGGTTCTCTCGCAGGGACCTACTCCACGTTGACAGGGGTTACTTACAATGGTGGTGCAGGCAGAGCAGCAGAAAGCAAGAGAGGGAGGAAGGGAGGGCTGTTTAGCAGCGCTCGCACAAGCAGAGCTGCCTTCACCCGGAGCAAAGCCCATGGAAAGAGGCAGCCGTGCTCCTCCCGCTCCTCCTTAACTCCTGCTACAATCCCTCCGGTGAGTCAACAAGCGTGTGGACTTTAACCGCGGTGGCGTTGTGTTTTTACGATTTGCGGCGTGTGAGATTTGCCTGTACGGTGAGGCGTATGCCGAGAGGTTATGTATTGGCGGTGTCGGCCGCGATGCAAGATTCACACCTTTTGTTGCCAAGGCTTTCTCTCAAAATGTGTGCAAAATGAAATGAGCCGCTTCGCCGTACGCTCTGAAATGTGCGTGTGCTGTTTCGGCGCGGTGATTCAGCGGTGCCATTTCCTCAGCAGCTCCTGTCATCGCCGCTCTGCTGGATGCGTGTGTTTATAGAGGAGCCGTCAGTGAGAAGCTAAATCAGATCCAGATGCGTGTTTATCTTGGAGCGTTGCCTCAGTTGTAGCTCATGATGAATTTGAGCTGTCACTCATTTAATTCCTGAAAGCATTTATAAATGGAGGCAAAATATGCAACATCGTATTTTTATTTTCTATTTCCATTGGGTGGAGACAATTCTATTTTATCTGTGTTAGTTCAAGAAAATCTATTATTTATGTACCAGGGATGAGTCCCAATGTATTTTCTATATAAAAGAGATGGATCATATTTCCATAACTTAGATTATGTCTATTATACATTTAGAATTATAATATTATTCCATATCTGTTAGTCTATCGGATAGAAAATCCAAATGTATTTCTTTTATCTCTTAGTTATGTTATATCAGTCGGTCAAAATATCCCAATATCCATCTACAGTATTTGTTATTCATTCGTTTGTCTGTTAGACACAACGTGTCTGTTTCCTCTCCGGTGGAGACGCTGTTTGATAGAAGAGATGTACCTATACCTTCATATCCATTATCTCCCTGGTTCCCTATGGAGCCACGACTTCGCTGCCGTCTCCAGCTGGCAGCGGCGGCAGGACGTTGACAGCCACATCAGGCAGCCACAGCTCGGCCGATAGATCCACCGTGTGGATCGTCATATTTCTAATGGCCGCGAGGACGGGGAGTGAAGGATGGCGACGTCAGAGCGGATGGACTCTGTGAACGCGTTGCCAATTAAACACGGCCAGAGTAAAGCCGCTCCATCCTCCCACTGGTGTGATGTTTCTGCTGTGTCTCTACTACGACTCATTTTCTCTTTGAAACAAGACTTCAATGCAAATTGAGTGGGCGGCTCATTTTTCACTGTGGATTAATTTAGCAATGCGGCGCGGTCGGTTCCAATCCCGTCTTTCCGCCTGACCTGTTTGTGTCGCTGTTTGTTTGTGCATCTAAGTCCACACGGCCCTTTATGTGCAAGCTGAGGCACGTGGTACATAATGTACACTACCGTTCAAAAGTTTGGGGTCACTTAGAAATGTCTTTATTTTTCAAAGAAAAGCACTGTTTTTTCAATAAAGATAACATTAAATTAATCAAAAATACACTCTATACATTGTTAATGTGGTAAATTAATATTCAAGGTGTCTGGTTTCTAATGAAATATCTCCATAGGTGTATAGAGGCCCATTTCCATCAACGATCACTCCAGTGTTCTAATGGTACATTGTGTTATCGCCTTAGAAGACTAATATCTGATCAGAAAACCCATGTGCAATTATGTTAGCACAGCTGAAAACAGTTATGCTGGTGATATAAGCTATACAACTGGCCTTCCTTTGAGCTTGATGTTTGGAGAACAAAATTAATACTTCAAATATTAATCATTATTTCTAACCTTGTCAATGTCTTGACTACATTCTATATTCATTTGATAAATAAAAGTGTGATTTTTCATGGAAGACACGAAATTGTCTGGGTGACCCCAAACTTTTGAACGGTCGTGTATAGATCCTCTCATCTCATGAGTGCCTTGCGTCTCTTGTCCTTACTCCCAGGAGGATTCAAGGATGCCTTTACACATCAATACATCCCTGTAAGTGTAACTGCTAGAAACAAATAAGACCATGAGCAAAATATCTGGCTGACCGAGGTCACCGAATTAATTTCTGAGATTTAGGAACATGGTGACATTCCTAAATGGAACTTGACCTGGAGGTAAAACCCCAAACCGTTGATTGTATTTCTTGTGATATGCGAAGGTATGCGCTCTACCGAGTGCCCGTTCTAGTGATCATTGTCATCGTGTTGTTCTGTGAGAGGGGGGTGAAGGGATGAGAAACAGCCCAGGAAGAGAGGGAGAAGGCGAAGGGATCGTGCAATAAAGTGTTCTAAAAAAAGGAAACCGTAAAGCAGCAATAAGAAGAAGTTAACGAGCAAGTGTGTGAAATGAACCGTCGAAAAAAAAAGCAGAGTGAGAAAAAGAGAAAAAGGAGCGAAGATCAAACACCCAGATAGAGGTGTGGAAGAGACAATACATTGAAGTGAGACCGATCGAAATAGTGGAGAAGTGAGAGTGACGATCAGCAGATGGAAGACGCACTAAGGGAAGAGACAAGAGAAGCAGTGTGATGGAAGAAAAGGGAGGCATGGGATATGAAGTCTGGAGACCTTCAGTCTGGAATGAGAACCAATTAATAACCGATCAAAAGATTGTATTGATTGAGCGTTTGTGTTTTGTTACACACACGCTGTGGAATACAACTCCAACTGATGAATGAAGTTACCAGAGGGGAATGGACCCACAGGAAGTGACACTGAGGCAGCTGGAGACGGGGAGAGAGGGAATCAGTCCGCTGTTGTTCTGCAGTGGCTCTCACACGCCCCCGGGCTGCACACGACATTCTGGAACTTCATATCGGACTTTCTTTTTATATTTTGGAGGAACTGGGCTCTCGTAATTTTTTTGTGTGGCTAAGACCCAAACGGGACGATGCTGAAGTTCTGCTCGAGGTGTGTGAGGGAGTGTGCTGTGGCGTGATGCTGACTCTCCAGAGAGATGATCTCAGTTTTCTTGTTTTTTTCGTGTGTTTATGATCCAGATGTAGTACTGTTAATAATGAAGATGCAGTACTGTTAATAATGCATATGTGGTACTGTTAAATTATCAGCACCACAGTTAATATTGCAGATGTGGTACTGTTTATGATTCAGATGTGGTAGTTTATGATGCAGATGTGGTAGTTTATGATGCAGATGTGGTACTGTTAAATTAATAGTACCACAGTTAATATTGCAGCTCTCTGTGCGTTACTCGTGTCGGATCGGTCGTGGTGTCGGTGCAGAGATTCTAACTCTCTTCTCTCTTTGTCTTTGTCCTTCTTGTCTCCTCCTCTCTCTCTTTCTGCAGTCACAATGAGAGAAAGGTGACCTGTAAGCACCCGGTGTCCGGCGTCCCCTCCCAAGACAACTGCATCTTTGTCGTAAATGAACAGTAAGTCTCTCTGCACTCTAACACACACACACACACACACACTCACTCACACATACACTCTCTAACACTCTCTCACACACACAGCATTGTGGGCTCCTGATTTCTGTTCTGATTTGAAAGGTCACTGAAAACACGTCTAGATGGATTCATTCATGGCTTCAGTTCTGTGCAGCTGTGCCAGTGTGTGATCGTACTATATGACTGCTGGACATACCAGACACGCCAATCATGCTACTCAGACCAGAGCCGGGTCTCAAGTCCAGACTTGTCAGTATGTCTCGGTTAGCACGGTCAAAATGCCCGGATGTGACTTGACCAGATGACAACATAGTTCCTTCTATAAGTATGAGCAATTGTAGAGGTTTTGATTTGGATTACATGCAAAAATACCACATTTTAATACCACAAAATTGGGCCTGCACATGTGATTCAGATGCACATCCATTACATTTCCTCTGGCGGCATTTCTGTTTAGCCCCAAAACCCGATTGCTCGTGTACCAGCTTTTTGAACACTTAACACATGGCATTAATATTAATATGAGCCTCCAGTAAGATATGAATGAAAACTTCATGGTGCCATCATAGCATTGATTATGCACGGCTATTTTGTCGGTATCTGACCAGACGACGACAACAAGTCTCATTGACCGGGTTCCCTCCCTCACTCTCTGACTGCTGGATGTTACCTACTCGTTAACTCAGAATTGTGGTTCCTTCTGTTGACAACACACACACACACACACACACACACACACACACACACACACACACACACACAATTCTTACAAAGAAACGTTTGTTCCGCTCCCCAGGAGACAAACTAGGAAAACAGCAGAAGATCAGTTTAAAGGGGCTGAAAAGAAATGTAGGGCCGGAACCTCTGAGAAAGACGAACAAAGTACAGCCATGACACGCACCACCTCCAAAAAGAGTTGTCAGGATGGTATTTCAACCCCCCCCCCCCATTTTAATGATGAACAAGTTTGGTGGAGCTGCAATCTGTTTGGCAGCACTTCTTTTTCTCGCATTCTCACTCTCCATCGCTTTCACACTCCCCAATCATCTCCATGCCAATTATCTCCTCTGTCACACTGCTCTTTTTAAGGTGTGTGTGTATGTTGTATATATATATGTGTGTGTGCGGTTTGTGTTTTTATACTTGTTGAGCAGAGAGGAGGTGAGAACGTTCCGGCTAACATCACAGATGAGAGTTTTACCTTGTTTGTCCCCAACTGTCTGAAGGGTGAAAGTGGAACATCTTTGCCGACGTGATAAACGTGGTTAGACCTGCAGACCAGAGGTCGTACAGCATAAGGAATAATTCTGTCTTCTTTGGAAAAAAATTATTGAAATTGCGTTAGCCAAAACAACAGTTAGCTTGTTGTAGCTGCCGCGGGGCTAGAACGACATTCCTGACTCATTTACTGTCACAATTTGCATGTGTGTGTGTGTGTGGGGGGGGGCTTAAATTGCCAGCGCATGCTGATTATGGTTGGCTTACAATGTTGTCTATCTCATTTTGGTTGATTTAGCTCACTTATTTAGGATTCAAAGGAGGTGTCTTTCACTCATATCCCCGATCCACTGCCGAGATATCACCTCGCGTATCAATGTAGCTGGCTTTGCGAAAAAGCCATCTGATATCAGGGCACAGAGCATTGTTTTGGTTTGGCATTGTGTATGTTACTGTTGTATTTGGATATGTGATATACACGTGAAATATATAGTCTGGTACACCACAATGCTAGATTTAAAAATCAACCAGAACAGCCACATGTTTTCTTCTCGATGGATAAAGGGGGTGTAGTAGCAGCGTTTTTTCTTGACCTTAAAAAAGGCTTTTGACACAATTAATCACAACGTCCTGATTAATTAACGGTCCAATTTTTACTTTTTCCCGAGAGTTTATTGCCTTGCTGAAATCCTACCTTGAAGGAAGACTCCATTGGGGGATGTTTCATAATTTACTCTTAGATCTAATGTGGGAGTACCCCCAGGGTTCTGTTTCAGGACCTTGATATTCAGTTTTTACATTAATGATTTGCCGCGTCTCTGCAATTGGTGTGATATTAAAAAGTACGCTGTTGATACAGAGATTTAGGTGCACAAAAAAAAATTAGCGGACCAGGGTCAGCAGATGGAAATTAGCCTCTCATGCTAACTCTAGCTCACTTGGTTGTGCATTATTCCTGCAAAATAAACAAATAAAAGCAAATTGACAAATATGAATACATATATAAGTTAACAACATAATTGTGCAAAGGTCTACACAGACGTATTAACCTTCTATTAAACAAGAGACACTCCTCCATTTTACAACTGCAGGATATATATACGCTGCCGGTGAGTCCGTGGTTAATTGAAAGGGGGAAAAGACGTCTTTGAGTATTTTGAAAAGCGCTATAGAAATGTAATGTATTATTATTATTATTATTATTAGGGTCCTCATTACGACTTCGTCGTAGAGGAACCTATTGTTTTTCTAAGAGGCATTATTATTATTTTCTATAAGGAATGTTGCCCTTTTGAGGCCTTTATCATATTTCAAAAGTTGTCAAATTTGACATGCATATCAGGACTGGCGAAAATCCCGATATTTTCAAGGTTTCGCATTTTTGTATGTAGAAATTTTTCTCTAGCTGAAGTAGAATAGCAAAGTCCAATTAACCAGGCCACTCTACTTTTTGGAGGGATGTCCGGCTCCAGGTAACTTCACCTGCGCCTGTTGCTGTCATAGCTGGCTCCAGCTGGCACGGCGTCTCTCTGGGCCGTTGTGGCCATTATGTTCAATCGAGGAGGTCCAGTTGTAACGTCAATGCATTAAACAGCCTATCAGATGTCGAAAACACTGAACCTGCAATGTCCCCCACGGAGCTATACGTCTGAACGTTAGTACTGTGGCTATCATGCCTGAAGGCCCGTCACTTTAGATCCTCAGTGCTATATTTTAAATGGCACGCGCACATGAGCTGTATTTGATTTAATATAAAAGTGTCTTAGTGCCACATGAGCCCTCCAGCCGCTTCATTCCCTTCTTCTTCAAACCTTTTAAAGGAATATGAAAATAAATGAGCACGAGCCCTAAGCTTTCCCTCCAGGCTCCGGATCTTCTCCGTCGAAGAGAGTTCCTCAGATTGAACCCGATGCGCCAGACGGATAAAAGAAGGAGAATTCCATTACTGATAAATATGTGTAATATGAGTCCTTGTTACAGCTAAAGCAATTATCATTCAGCCCAGACTTCCCCCGAGTACCGGTGTCATTTAAATGTCAGAGATCGCTCCGCTCTTCATTTTCATTATCAAATGAATCTCATATGTTGCATATAAGATTGTGTTCTTTTGTTACTTCAGGTTTAATTGAAAGATGCCTATATGTTAAACACAGTTTTGTTTATTTTATGATAATTTTTCCCTGTTTTCTGATCTGCTTGTTTAAATGAGCTACTTCCTCCATGCTTACCTGGAGCGTCGATATATATAAATATATATATATACAAAATTAAATGTTATGAACCCAAACACAAGGACATTAGATGTTGGGTTCATAACATTTAATTATATATATATATATATATATATATATATATATATATATATATACATAATTAAATGTTATGAACCCAACATCTAACATCCTTGTGTTTGGGTTCATAACATTTAATTTTGTATATATATATATATATATATATATTTCCATCAGGACAACATGTCATGCTCATATAATAATATAATCCCTTTCATTCCTGAGAAGTGTAGGACTGCAGCCTTCAGAGTGATGGCAGATTTGTGAGAAAACGTTGCTGGTTTATTTCTCTAGAGATGAAAACGTTGCTCATTGACCCTGGAGAGTTGTGATGTAATCCAGTGAAAAGGCTATTTTTGGACACCTATGATTTGAGAATCAGTTGCTGAAGCACATGTATTGTTAGTTTTTAAGAGCTAAGTGTTACATGTGACAAGTTAACTGCTCTTAATGTTTTAAATGTTTTTTTCCAAACTTAAAGTTGGACAACTGCTCAATACCCAGTGCTCTATATCGTCGTGCATTAACAGCTAGGCTATTATATAGTCACACATTAACAGCTCGTTATCCCGCACTGCTCAGAACTTTAATTGCTGGAAAACAGAATATATGTATCTGCTTATCAAGTGTTCTTTTCTCATTTTAAAACAAACTCAAATAGATGTGTATTTACAATAAATCCATGTTATTTGCTATGTGAGTTTAGTCAACATTTAATTTGCAGAGTTGGGGTTTTCATTGTTGGTTTTATGAGACTAAATGTTGCTGTGGAGCATGGAACATCAGCTAATGTGTTTCAAGCCATTTAAATAGTTGGCATGCCAATTACACTCTGCAATGTTAATCAAAGGACAGTACTTTAGCAGAGCTTGGTAAATTATAGGGATCAGTGGACATAAACTAGTCTTATTTAAGATCAAAGCAGGATAAAGAATAAAAGGGAATGATGGTTTTACAAAGAGTTAATGAGGCAGCAGTAGAACGTGCTGGAGGCGGAAGAAAACTCACTGATACTATCTGATCAGCAGAGTGGGACCATCACAGGTCAGGCCAAGTTTGTATCACACTGAGGGGAAAAAAAACTTTCTCCCAAATAATTAAGAAGATGAAACGGGTGCCATCTCAACTTGGATTCTGTTTTACTCAACCTGCACCTCAGGCAATGAAGCAAAAGTCTGCAGGATAAAGTGGGCAGTCTACTCAAATGGTGTATATCTAGGCAGCACAATTGGTTACGATTGCAACACACACACACACACACACACACACACACACACACACACAACTATTCTAATGGAATAAACTAATTCAGCCAAGGACACATTCACATGTTAAAGGAGATTAATGTTGACGTCTGACTGCTGAGCTGAACTGAGATCAGTCTGGAGTGATGGCCATTCTCAGTCATCCCAGTGTGTGTTTTTTTCCAGGCCGTTCAGTTCAACTAAAGTTAGATGCTTCAGAATCAACTTATAATTGTCACTTTATATATAATATAATGAGTCCATGTAACTTTTTGGTTTTTTGAAGTCTGGCTTTTCTAATGATCGAGCAATTTGAATGTGCCCAATCAAATACTGTGGGGGGAGGGGCCCATCAGCGGGGCCATGACAGGACGCCCACCAGGCAGGAGGCCTCAGACACAGCCAATGGACCCGATGAGACGTGGAGTCACAAAGACTCCGGGGAGGAAGCAGAGTTAATAAAGAGATAAAGAGATGTAATTGTATCCATAAGTCGAGAGAGAGAGAAGAGGAGAGAGGTGCTCAGTGTATCCTAAAAACCTTGACGTGTTCCATGGTCGTGCACTCCATGAATATGGAGGGTAAATGTCTGACTGACGCTCTCCGTCTTCGTCCCTCTATGTCTCTCACCCTGTGGCAGGCCGGCTCCTCAGGCCTCCTCAGAGCAGAGCAGCAGCGGTGACCAGAAGGAGCGTCCCATGAGCACCATGAGCGAGGCGTCCAACTACACGGGCGGCTCCGACTACAGCACCTTCCCCGGCAGCCCGGCCACTGCTGTCTCTCCTGCCACCACCACCACCACCTCCACGTCATCCACGCGGGTCAGTCTCCATCCACACAGGCCTTAAACCTCAAGCATGTCTCTGTTGAGCCGTTTAATCGCACTTCGAATAAAAGCACCAGGCGGATAATAACGTAGGTTTAGCAAGCGTCATGAGCAGACAGGCTGACTGAGGTGGGCAACGCTGGTGTATTTGAACACAGGGCTCTCAAGTGTCACGCATTGAGCGTGAGACTCACGCATTTCGGTCTTACGTCACGCACTCCCGCCACACATCGTATTTCTCACGCTGAAAAAAACTCTCGGCTATTTAATGTTTTAATGTAGCGCAGCGCGCAAACATGAGCTGGCCGCGCTGCCCTCACCGTGGAGGAATCAAGCGCTCCCCTGGAGTTCTGCTGTGAGGAGCCACTTATCAGCCAATCAAAAAAAAGAAATGGGCTACACAATAGCCAATCAGAAAAAAAACCCGTATCTGTTGTATCTGGGTAAGATTTAAACCAGCGACCAATGAAAATAAAGCATCCTGGAATTGTGCGCGACTGACTGATATCCGAAAATTTCGTTATCATGTGTGTGCCAGCAAACTAAGAAACAGACTCACCACTCGTGTCACTAATGGGTGTCGCCTCCCATCACCTTACCTATAAATGCATTGTAAGACATATAGTCCTCACTTTAGAAAAGGTCACACACAATACTTAACAACGAGCTGTATTAATCATGACATGTATTAATTATTTGTGAGGACAAAGATAGTCCTCACAAAATACTTAACTAACCACTAGTAACTACTTGAATTAATCATGACATTTATAAATGCTTTGTGAAGACATAGATAGTCCTCACTGTAGACAAGGTCACACAAAATATTTAACTAACCACTAGTAACTACCTGAATTAATCATGAATTGCAGTACTAAAACACATGTGAACATAGTCACCATTAATGCATATCTACATCATTATGTGTATAATAAATAAATAAATGTATGAATAATTCACATTGAAATCATTTTTATTCCCTAATAATTGGTTATATATATATATATATATATATATATATATATTTACATATACATATATATATATATATATAACCAATTATTAGGGAATAAACTAATTTGTTCTTACTCTGTATCTCTGGATGGAAACATATTTAAAATACATTACATTCTGTGTGACCTTTTTGATTGAAAAAATTTCCATTTGAATTTCTGTAATATAAATATTAATATATGTAAAGCATTTTCCAAATGAACCCATCCATGTCTTTCAACAGCCATCTAGACCTTCCAAAAAAATCCACAACTTTGGAAAGAGATCAAACTCCATCAGGAGGAACCCCAATGCCCCGATGGTCATGAGCAACTGGCTTTACAAACAGGTAATGGACAAAGAATGATTATGGGATGTGGTTGAGTTTGTATGAGATAAAGAGTTGACTGACAGAAGACAGGTGAGGGAAGATGGCGTGGCCATTTTATTCAGAAGCAAATCAAAGCGTTATTCAAAGCGTTACACAGGTTTGATTGAATAGAAGAAAACGCTAAACTTTGCAAACATGAGTTCATGGTCTCAATCTCTAGTTCTAAGTCTTCTTCAAAACAGCATGATGTTTATTTCGTAAATGATTATCCATTTAGAGTCAAACACACCACAAACCAGGGTATGCTTTAGGGCGGGGCTACCTTACCGGACAACTCTAAAGGTGCGTTCACACCAAAAGCGATGCGATATTTTTGCGCGACCGAATCCCATGAAAAGTTAACGTACAGACGCGTGTGGCTGCGATAGACGCGATATTTTTCCGGGCGGAGATGTGGACGACGCGTTTTCAGTGGCACAATTTTCGCCCCGAGTTGAAATATTTCAACTTTGAGGCGGTCATCTCGCAACTCGGGCCAATCAGCTCTCGAGTTGCTTCGCGCGTCATCGCTGTTGAAGCAGAACAAGACGGACAATAATGTTATGAACACAATAACATATGTTCTACATTATAATGTTATGAACACAATAACAGCGTGTAGATGTTATAATGTTATGAATACAATAACATATATAATATATTTGTTATGAACACAATAACAGCGTGTAGATGTTCCGCTCTCGTAGCTGGAAGCGGAAGTCTTTCAGACGTAACAGTGACTTCATCGGTGAAAGTGACCGAGCTGAGTGAGCCTACGGGTGATGTCATGTATAAATATATATATTATATTAATGTCATGAACCCAAACACGAGGGCGTTAGTGTGTGGGACGTCCACAACAAGTATAAAGCAGAACTAGTGGTTAGTTATTCCGTGGTGGATGAAGGAGATGATAACGGTCTTTACGGAGACGAGACACGGAGATAAGCCCCGCCCCTCCAAAAACGGTCGGCGCGTCCTTTCCTATCGGAATCCTGTTTTTCTAAGATCTTATAAAAAAAGAACCAGAGCAGCATAGATAACGAGGCACAGGCCTTCACCCCGAGAACAACAGAGATGCGTTCGTCACTGCGTTGTGAAGAGATAAGACGGAGCAATTATTAGAGGGAGAGACAGAAGCTGGTTAATAGAAGCAGCCAGAGGGGCAGACAGCGAGGATGTCAAGAGAAGGGAAGTAAAGGTTGATCAAAGAAGAGGAACTGTGTGTGTGTGTGTGTGTGTGTGTGTGTGTGTGTGTGTGTGTGGAGTGTATTGTTTTCTGTAATCACGACACTATGACGAACTCACTGACAGTCTGTGAACTTTGGCCCCTGCAGGACAGCACAGGCATGAAACTCTGGAAGAAGAGGTGGTTCGTTCTGTCCGATATGTGCCTCTTCTACTACCGCGGTGAGGACACACATCCAAATGTACGATGCGGGCTGTTGAATTAAATCAAGAGCAAGTCCATATTTTTGTTCAAGGGCAATTCAAGAAAGCACATTCACTATTGTTCATCATACCACTCGTGTTTGGCACTGGTGTTGGATTAGTATCAACACAGACTCTGAGTTCAAGTTAAGTTTAGTGCTGTCAAGCACCATCTAAACAAATGAGAATTTATCAGGGTTCGTACGGTCATGGAAAACCTGGAAAAGTCATGGAATTTTAAAATGGTCGTTTCCAGGCCTGGAAAAGTCATGGAAAAAACTTAAATCATCAAAGTTTTGGAAAAGTCATGGAAATTTGTAATAATCACGTGTTCATTTACGCCGAGTTTGAAAGAATTAATATGATTTTTTAAAGAAAGACGCTCAAAATATAAGCCGGCGTGCGCTCTCAATTCGCAAAATGTTCTACATTTTTCATGTTTATACCGAGATTTCAGTTTGGTCATGGAAATCTGGTTTAAAGTCCTGGAAATCCATCGGTCAAAATGTGTAAGAACCCTGATATATGTTGTAGAAGAATACTTTTTATCAACCAGGCTGTATAAAAGTAAATTGAACGGTTGAATTCAATTTACTGGGACTACAGATGAAAAATAGCCTCTTGGCTAACTGGCACATTTACTGAAATGTTTTTATCAATGTGCACTGTCCCTTATTAAATAAACCCAGTTAAAAAGAATTATTGGGAAAAAATAACTTCAAATCTCGTTACATTCAAGGACACATCGACTAGGACGGGGATTGAACCGCCAATCCCCAGATTTAAAGACATTAAAACATTTCTCTGAGCTTGTATTCCAGAGTGTAGAGTGAGTGTAACAGGCAGATAACATGAATGACACTCTATCACTCTGTCATGCTATGTTCAACTTCATGAAAAGCAGTGTAACGGGCAAGAATACGGGACAAGAGGTTAAAAGTAGCCGTCGTCGCTTTAACCCAAGTTACGACTGATTTAAAACTTTTAAGTTTCTCTTTTTTCTCTCCTAAACCCTTTTATATCTCCATAAATTGACAAATTAGCTGCTCCCAGAGCGCAATCAGCGGGCGCTTTCAGGACAAACCCAGGAGAAAATTGGATGTTTATTGGCTTAGCCAGCCAGACACGGGAGAGAGGAGGCGTCCTCGGGAAGGACAATGACTTTTTCCATTTTCTACCGCTTGCTCCATCACTTTATTCTCTGTACCTTCTCTCACTCCGGATGAGAGGTGGTTGCAGAATTTGGATTTGTTGCACTTAATTCTCTCTGTATAAGCAGCAGTGTTGGGAGTAACGCGTTACTGTAATTCCACGACTTTTAGCGGTAACGAGCGTGTAACGAAGTATTTTTTAAATCAACTAACGCAGTTACAGTTACTGAAATTTAAATGAGTTCGTTACTCGCGTTACTCTCTTTTGTGAAAAATGAACACTTGCAGACAAGAAGACAAGCTAGGCTACTTTAGCTGCTTCTGATCTGACATCGCAGGACCTTGGTGGCGCAATGATATTGTAACGTCTCGGACGTTATGCACTGATGACACGGAGACGGGACGACGTTATTATTCCTCCCTTTATTGGGCATTCACCAACACAGACAGCTGCTCCTCAGCTCAGCAGCTCCAACATCAACAACAACGGTTCCCGTCAACCAACCTTAACTTCCGTTTTCCGACAGGTTAACCCCGCCTCCCCTCTTCTCCGCCAATCACAGGCACGCCTCCCCTCTCCTCCGCCAATCACAGGCACGCCCCCTCGACCAGCACGCACGGTGCCACACTGTGATTGACAGCCACTTCCAGTGTTGCCAGGTCCGCGGTTTTTGCCGCTGGTTGAATTTTGTGTCCGCTGGTTCGGGTAGACCTATTTTGCATGCAAATTACATGAATATCTTTAAATAAAAATCCATATTTTAAATGAAATAATTTATTTATACCCAAATCCTATCAAACTGACTCCAGATCAGCACGTACCGCCTCACTAGCACCCCCTCAATTATATGCAGCACCTCAAGGCACCTTTGTTTTCTCTTTTAATTAGTGTTAATACTGTAGGCCAATCACTTTTATTTCATTGGGCCTAATGTGGTTTAAAAAAACACTGTTAAATCACTGAGACAGTTATTTTGTATTAAGTTAACTAAAAAAGGGACTTTTGTACTCCTGCTTGATTTGAAGGCCTGTTGCCCTGTTGATTGCAATAAATAGGTCTACAACATATGTTTATTGTGTTTGACTGTTCAGTACTGTTCATGACATTAAAAAAGCAGACATAAAAGTAACTTAAAAGTAACTTTCCCGAGTAACTAATTACTTTTGATATACAGTAACTAGTAAAGTAATTCAATTACTTTTAAAAGAAGTAACGAGTAACTATAACTAATTACTAATTTTCAGTAACTTGCCCAACACTGATAAGCAGATATGATAAGGATCGACTTCAAATCTAATCTTAATTGATTCTGCGTCTACATGCACTCTAATAATTCCGTTATTACCAGAGTGAGGCAAACACTCATGTTTACAGCTGTCAAACATCACATGCAGCAGGTTGTGTCTGATAAGCAGAGCAGGATGCACCTTGTGGGAGTTCTACTCAGGAGACTCCTTGCCCCTGCTTTCTGTATCCTGCCCCTTGGCCCTCGCCTCCTGCCTCATTGGCCCTGCCTCCTTCTTTGTGCCTCCTGCCTCAAGGGCCTTCTGTTTCATGGATTGTGGTTATATGGATCGTGGTCCATGCCTACTAATTATTCACATATTTCTGTCATATTCATTGAATTTTGTACACATGACATCTATTTCATCTGTCCATCCGGGGAGAGGGAAAGACTTGACTTCAGTTTAAATAGAAACACACTCTGGGGATTTAAAGAATTACGACGGTACAAGGACACGATTAAAGCCAACAATCTGACAAGAGAAGGACTGGGAGAATATATAGGGGGGGGGGGGGGGCAGGTGTAGGGCATGAGTGATAAGGAAGGCAGGGGAGTGGCTGAGGGCAGGTGAAGGGAATGAACAATCAAGACAGACTGGGGAGACACAGAACAGGCCGTGACAGAAAATACTTCATCTACTGTTACTTTAAAGGTCATTTGCTCACGTAATAATAGTTGAATTGTTAAAATTTTAATTGCACTTTTGTAAATGTTGAATAAACATATACTTGAATTTTTTACATGTGATTATTAGCAGATTGATGGTGCATTTTTATAAGTGAGCAGGATATGTTAGTCCTACAATTGAATTCAGACTGGATGATGAATGATGTCAGTCATTGCAATACAGTAGCCTACATAAAACACATTGCTATCTTGTCCATCAATATTACTATATATATATATACAGATATATATATATATCTATATATATAATGAAATGTTATGAACCCAACATCTAACGTCCTTGTGTTTGGGTTCATAACATTTAATTATGTATATACAGGACTGTCTCAGAAAATTAGAATATTGTGATAAAGTTCTTTATTTTCTGTAATGCAATTAAAAAAACAAAAATGTCATGCATTCTGGATTCATTACAAATCAACTGAAATATTGCAAGCCTTTTATTCTTTTAATATTGCTGATTATGGCTTACAGCTTAAGAAAACTCAAATATCCTATCTCTAAATATTAGAATATCATGAAAAAGTATACTAGTAGGGTATTAAACAAATCACTTGAATCGTCTAATTAACTCGAAACACCTGGAAACACATTTTCAAATGTTTGATTTTGTTTTGCTGTTATAAATCTTTTTTTTACTTGGTCTGAGGAAATATTCAAATTTTATGAGATAGGATTTTAGAGTTTTCTTAAGCTGTAAGCCATAATCAGCAATATTAAAAGAATAAAAGGCTTGCAATATTTCAGTTGATTTGTAATGAATCCAGAATGCATGACATTTTTGTTTTTTTAATTGCATTACAGAAAATAAAGAACTTTATCACAATATTCTAATTTTCTGAGACAGTCCTGTATATACATCTATATATATACATATATATATATGTATAAATAATACATATATATACATATATATGTATTATATATATATGTATATATATATCTATATATACTGTATATATTTATATGGATCTCATATCTTGTGTGCCCAAATTATTATGTTATACATGCACACAATTTGAGGCTCTATAGGGGCCCAAAAGTACAAACGTGAATGTGGTTATAATAATGTCTTTGGGGTCGGCTGTAGCTCATGGGGATGAGTGGTTGTCTCTAGACCTCAAGGTACCCGGTTCAATCTCCACTCTCCCCAATAGATGCATGTTGAAGTGTCCTTGAGCAAGACGATGAACCCCCAGTTGCTCTGCTGGCGCTTCACCGCAGCCCAGTGCTCCTTAATAAGGAGGGGTCAAATGCAGAGAAGAATTTACCCACGGGGGTCAATAAAAGTGTACATTTATTTCCCTTTCTTTCTTTAAACCATACTTGGCAATTAAGCAAACGTGTATCTCGATTAAAGTATTCAGCGTTACAGTACCTGTATACATAGGGTCAGGGACCTCAAACCTCGTGAAGAACCATGAAATGTCAATCGTTCAGAAAAAGTCTTCTCCAAAGAAATCACACTCTCACACCGCAGTGTATACCTGTGCATCTCTCTGCAAGCCAGCTTGCTCATTCCCTCTCTCTTGTTTATTTCCTGTGTGTTCTGCATCTCAATAATTCAGCAGTAGGCGCAGGGCCGGAGGAGGTGTGTGTGTGTGTCTTTAACTCAGCTTAAGTGGAACATATATTTATGAAGTATTTTTCTTAAGCATTTTCAAATCTTTCTGCCGATAAAAGAGTGTCATCTCAGTGACCACATTGAGTCTGATGCGTTTTGATATTCCATTCGTCGGGAATATTTCATACAAAACTGAATTAATTCCAATGCGAAATGGAATTTTCAGACAAACAATACGGACTTTGTCCCCAAAGATATTTAGAAATCTCCTCACTCGACTCCATCTGCATATAAAGCGTGTGTGATTTTAAACTTTTCAGGTCATCAAGGATATTTAGGGATCATGTGGCACCGATCCAAACCCGTATTTCATCTACAATCTTTACACAATCCACTTAGTCCATCCTGAATATGTAGACTTGTAACTATTGTTCTTTCCTCTTTGATGCAGACGACAAAGAAGATAACATCCTGGGAAGTATCCTGCTGCCGAGCTTTCATATCTCCATGTTGTCAGTGGATGACCACATCAGCAGGAAATATGCCTTCAAGGTAAATGCATATGTCCAGCGAAAAGTCACTTCAATGGGTGTAGATATAGAGAGTTACAGACCGTATGACACTGTAAAGAGGCGGGTCCCATATACACAAATATACTTATAATGCAGACAGCCATTCGGAGCACATTGTTCCCTGAATCAATGATACAGCTTTTAAAGGAAAAAGGTCATGAGTTGCATTGAAGTCATACTTCAGACTCTAAGTATCCGGTGATAAGCAAACAAATTACATAAGTTCTATCAAGAAGAGATTTAAAATGTCCATATTAAGAGTTGGGTACCTTTTTCCCATTTTAGCAGCAGTCTTTAGTGTCTGTATGTGTATTCAGAGCCAGTGAGCAACCGACTTTAAAATAATACAAATTAAAAAAACTACGTTGATGTGCGATAAAATATTTGTCGCAGTTATTTAATGAATGCTTTAACGCGCTATTAATAATTCCAGCTGGTTATCTCAAGGTAACCATCACACTGCTGTGTTATCGCCTCCTCCTCCTCCTCCTCCTCCTCCTCCTCCTCTTAATCTCACATATCTCCCCCCTCTCTTCCCACACTGCCAGGCCACTCACCCCAACATGCGGACATATTATTTCTGCTCTGACACGGCCAAAGAGATGGAGTCCTGGATGAAAGTCTTGACGGATGCTGCTCTAGTCCACACTGAACCAGTCAGAAGGTCAGTGCACACCACGGGGACAAAGACAGATTTGACGGTTGTATATGTACATTTAGAAACAGACAGCATGAGGACCTGGCTTTTAGAGATAGAAGAACACTGGACCCAGGTGTTACCGGGAAGCACGAATGTACATGCAGTTGCACAATTCATTCATCAGAATACAGATTGCTGAATGATAACAACATCCTGTCAGAGCTTTGACAGGTTATACACACAACATGTAACTACACTGAGGAGGGAATGCTGGTTCATTTGGAAAAGGTTCCCACCTATAGATAATAAGCCATATTTTGTAGTTTAGATAATCAAAAAAGGTTTGAATGTAAGAAAAAACTGCTACTACTATTTCTTCAACCTAATAATAATAGAATAACAGATACTTTATTAATCCCCAAGGGGAAATTTGTTGTCACAGTAAGCACCAGTAAACTAAACACACAAGAATAAAATATTAAAAACAGTGATGAAAGATGTATACAAGTAAAATATAAAATACAAAATATAAAATACAAAATGAAGTATATATGTATATAAAATAAAATGAAACATATATGTATATATATATATATACACACACACAAACAAATATAATACAATGACAAAGTATACAAAGTATAATATAAGTACAAAATAAAATATATATGTATATATATAGATATACACAACATATATGCATACACAAAAAAATAAACATACATATACACAACATATATGCATACACAAATATAATGCTAATGACTGTAAAATTAAATTAAATATAGACAGAGTGTGCAAAATGCAAAGTGTGTGTATGTGTGTAGTGTAAATGAAATGTGTGAAGTGCAGATCAACATAGTGTAAATAAATAAAAAAACCTACACATATTTTGACCAAATACAGTATATCCGACTCAGCGTGTGCTCGATCTAATGTTTTCAGAGAGTATCACAAACGGAAATATTCAAGTTCAAAGTCTCGGCTGTGACTATGAAGTTGTTCCCCCCCCCTGAAACTTGTACCAATAGACAACCGGAAAGAAAGGCGACAGAGATGGAGAGGGCATGTCAGACAGGGCAATTCAGATATCGTACAACACTCTCCTCTTTGTCTCACTCCTCTTCTCAGACTGGACAAGTTAAAAGTGGATCAGCGAACGCCTCAGGAGTCGAACAACTCACTGAACCACAGAGTCCTAACTCGGCCCGAGATCCAGAACAACGAGCGCAACCGCGAGCCCACGCGGCAGCACTCCTCAACCCGAGTCGATGACGGACGGCAAAAGGACCCGGAGAAACACGACGGCCAAAGAGAGCGCGAGTACTACACCTTCCAGAGAGACGGGGAGAGGTGCTCCCTGAAGAAAGACGGCGTGAGCTACACGGTTCAGCCGGACGGGGAGCGGTACCTCCTCCACAAAGACGGAGAGAGGTACACGCTGCGGAAAGACGGGGAGAAGTTCTCGCCGCAGAACGACGGAGAGGCGTACGCGGTCCGCAAGGACCTCGAGAAGTACGCCGTCCGGAACGCGGACGCAAATTGCCGCGTGACCCCGACGGAGGAGAAATACGCCCCGACGAAAGACGGCGAGAGGTACCTGCTGAAGAACGACGGGGAGAAATACGAGCTGCAAAGAATCGGAGATCGGCACACGCTCCGGAGAGAAGGACTTAAATACGTTCCCCAGAAAGAGGTGAGGAGGCAGCTGTCGCTGAGGGAGACCGAGCGGTACGGCGTCATGAGGGAGACGGACGACAAATACGGAACCGTGCACGTTGTGGATAAATACGGCACTCTGAGGGCGGTGAAGAAATACAGCACGCTCCGAGAAGGGGACAAATACGCCGCCCTCAGAGACGCGGGGAAGTACGCGACGGTCCGCGGGGAGAAGTACGGCTTCCAGAGAGAGCCGAGTGCAGAACGGCCTCTGACGAGAATCAGCAGCATCAAGCTGCAGCCGGCTCAGGCCGCCGCCATCGCCGCCGCGGTGTCGGCGTC
The DNA here is from genome assembly GCF_029220125.1 of Pseudoliparis swirei. NCBI lineage: Eukaryota > Metazoa > Chordata > Actinopteri > Perciformes > Liparidae > Pseudoliparis > Pseudoliparis swirei. Next base: position 15,350,480 of record NC_079397.1, on the reverse strand, counting down.
TCGCCAGGGCCAGGCCAACCGCGGCGTGCAAAGTCCCGCGCAGGTCAACGGCTCGGGGTTCCCGGCGGGGGAGCAGGCCGTCGACCGCAGCCCGGCAGAGGCGGAAAGCGGTCTGGCTGTGGGTCCAGGAAAGTGCCCTGCTTCAGTCCAGGAGCCGGAGAGAGGCCTGTCGAGAACAAACTCCATGCAGCAGCTGGAGCACTGGGTCCGCACGCACAGGACGAGGGGACCGGACGACGACGCCGGGAGGTGAGGCCGACCGACGGCGCGCGCGTGCTCGCGCCGTCGTTATTGTTCTCGGAACCGTTTGGAGGTTCTCAATGTCGAGATGAGGACTTTAATGAGGTTATTCTGTCCACTTTCTCTTTTTTAGGAATTTTTTTAGAACTTTTTAAGGTTCCGTATGTGTGTTCTCAAATGTGACCCCAGGATTGGAACTAGCCTGAGAATCCATTCATTCAGTCTGACGTGGGAAGTTCACCCATGTGGGGCAGGTTGTCTCATTACCTTCGCATTGAAAATGCGGAAGGTAATGTTTTGATCGCCATTTATTTATTTATTTGTATGCGATTTACTCGCATAACTCAAAAAATATAAAACCGAATCGCATGAAATTTGGTGGGATGATTGGTTATTATCCGGGGACCATTTGATTAGATTTTGGGATCGATCGGGTAAAAGGTCAAGGTCAAGGTCATGAAAAAGTCAAACACTTATTTTTACCAATTTTTATCCAATTGGCATGCAACTAATGCCAAAATGTTCATAATTCAATGCCCAATCTTGTGATATGCGAAGGTATGCGCTCTACCGAGTGCCCGTTCTAGTTAATGTCGTGGAGAAGCATCGTCCACTGTTTACTCGTCTGTCTTCTTTACTGTTATACACAGTCTGATAAACGTAATATTGGCCGATTGTGCTTCAAAAGATAAGTCGGATGCAACCTTTGTTGATGTGTAAAGCATAAAGATTATTGTTTTTCTTTGACAGTGTTCTGAACTCTATGGGGCCTTTTTTTTTCTCCATCGTGGCCGTAAACCAGCACAAGCACTGCTCCGACAGTATTTTCTGCATCTTGACACTGGCTTTGCTGTTTTCTGTAATATGTTGATGCCAAGTGCACGGATGACAGGTACAAAAAAAGGCACAAACGGGTGTTAGGATTTCTGGTGCAACATCAATCTGCAGACAACTGATGAGCCATAATGGAAGAGACTTGATCAGAGTTCAGGGGACTTGATCAGGCTGTCCACTGTGTTTATCTGTCCGTTTATGGAGACACCGGATAATCAAAGCCACATTAGTCCTGCCTTTCCAACATAAAACAATGATTGAACAGGCCTAACCACTGACTCCTCATGACTCATCCGTTGGTCTGTTCTCTCCCCCAGTGTAACGTCCTACCAGACCTTGCCCAGGAACATGCCCAGCCACCGTGCTCAGAACGTGCCCCGTTACCCGGAGGGCTATCGCACGCTGCCCCGCAACAGCATGATGAGGCCCGACAGCATCTGCAGCGCGGCGGGCCTCTCCGCGTACGACCGGGCCCTCTGTCCCGCCTCCGGCGTCTCCTCGTCGGAGAAGAGGCGGTCGATAAGGGACGACACCATGTGGCAGCTGTTCGAGTGGCAGCAGAGGCAGGCCTTCTCAAGGCAAAGTCTGGCTCAGCCAACAGGTACTGATATCAGATGAGAAATACTACTTATGTTATGTTGTATGTTTATGTATATATATAGGTATATGTATATGGTTCTCTGAAATAAGTTTTTTCGTGAAATCATAGGTTAGGGCACTTATAAGCTTGATAGCTTCAGCCTCGACCCTTTCGGTCAGCCACTTTCTTCTTTTGTTGAATTTTGATTTTTGTATATTTTGCTGATCGAAATAAACTAAACTAAACTTCCTGGTAGTTTAGTTTACAATGACATGGTAGTTTGGAGTTTTTACGTGGAAATTTTCCACATTACATCTGTATTTCTTTTATTGATCCCATTCAGTCATATTATGTTTGTAATATGCCAGATCATAGTGCAATAACTACAATAATAACTTCATATCCACACTATGTTGATCTGCACTTCACACATTTCATTTATTTACACTACACACATACACACACATTTCATTTACACTACACACATACACACACTTTGCATTTTGCACACTGTCTATATTTAATATTTTTATATTTAATTTAATTTGTCATTAGTATTGTGTATTGTGTATGCATATATGTTTTATTTTATATTTTACTTTGTATACTTCTATATCTTTCATCCCTGTTTTTTATATTTTATATTTTATTTTTTATTTTTTATTCTTGTGTGTTTAGTTTATTGGTGCTGCTACTGCTACGACAAATTTCCCCTTGGGGATTAATAAAGTATATATCTATCTATCTATCATCTATCTATGTTTGATGTTATCAGGGCAATTATTTCCACATTTCTGTCGATAGTACTTTTAATAAGCAAAAAAAATACAAATATAACTGAACACTGATTGTCACCAGTGCATATGTACCACCGCATTGTATCTCTCTATTCCCCATCTTGACCTGCCTTCAGACGATGTCTCAGCATTAGACTGTTTATAAAAATATAAATGTTTTAATATAGGGGTGCGGCTCATTTTGCTGAATCCTCGTCTCTTGTCTCTTAATTTTGCGTTTTTTTGCTTTTGCTGATAAACACCTCGCAATAATTCAAATAATCACGTCATCATTGTTTTAAGTACATTTTGTTTCGTGGTTTTTTTCTCTCTATTTTGAAACACAAGTGTGATGTCATGCCCATCACAGAAAATGTAGACCAGAAAAGCATCTTACTCCAGTGTGACTTTCTCTTCTGCTCCTGGTTATTCCAGTGGGTCATTACGGTACCCTTCCCAGCAGAAAGACCATGGGTAACATCTCGGAACACGCCGTGGCACGCTCCATCCCCAGCTCGCCGTCTCACGGCTCCCTGGCACTCTATAGCACCTTCTCCCCTCCTCGCCAGCAGGTCGCTCACAACCCCAACAGCTCCCACTCCGAGGTGACTTCTCCCATCTTCAGGGAGGACGTGGCGCAGGACCACTGGCTCAGGACGCACATCGCCAAGGTAGAGTGGCATGGTGCTGGAGACCGACTCAAATGACGTGTGAATTAAAAGATAATACTTTGGATAATGTCAAATATAGTTTCGTCATTAACATTTAAAGTAGAACTCAAGTATGACTTTTCCAAACGTTTTGGAAAAGTCCTGGAAGTGTGTTATATTCACATGTTCATTTCCGCAGTTTGATTAAAAGAATAAACATGTTTATGAATATTTATTCTGTTAATCAAACTTGTCTCTCATTAATTTCTGTCATTTAATAATAATAATAATAATAGTAATAACTATTTATATATTTTTAAAAACAATGTTTGCAAAGTGCTCCACAGAGAGTCAAAGCAAAACAAGTGGAATAGCAAGAAACCAATATTAGATTTTAAAGTATATATTAAAATAAAAAATAAAATGGAAAATTAAAAATAAATAAATTAAAAACCAAATAAATTAAAAACAGACTAACTAAATTAGGGGAACCAAAGTTCTGCATAAAAAGACTAGATCACTTAAAAGCTGTTCTATAGAAATGGGTTTTAAGAAGTGATTTAAAAGAAGGTGTACTCGTGTATACACCGAGATTTCACAAAATGTTTGGTCATGGAAATTTGGTTTAAAGTCATGGAAAAGTCATAGGTCAACATGTGTGACCCTGTGTGTAGTATATGGCTACCTGTTCCTGACCAATAGCAGTCAGCCTTTCACCTTTGCACTTAGTCCATACAATCTAAACGTAAGGTCATCAGTTAGCAAAACTAATTGTTCAGCCCTTTCCGAGATGTGCAAGTACAGTCCGTCATCTCTTATTAGTGAAATAATATGCTCCTGTTAAATCCCCTCCAGTCTCACCCCCCTCCCCCACATTACGGCTACCAGGCTGACCGGCGATCCATCGCAGTCACGGTCCCTCCGCAGTCCATCACCCCACAGTCCCTGCAAGGCAAGACGGTGAGTGTTGTTCTGCTTCTCCCGCGTACCCCCCCCCCCCCTCCTCCCTCAAGAGAGCGTTCTGCACATGAAAACCATCGCTGACATTCAATACTCACATATCCATCAATGATGCCTTCTTCTCTGCGGCGTCTCATCGCTGTGTGTTACTCTTTGTCTCAGCAGGTCCGATGTGATTATTGACAATGTCATTGTCTCTTAATGACAGCGCACACACACACACACACACACACAGGAAATGGTCTTTGCTTGTAAATTGAAGCGGCAATGAAGCAGCAGCGCTGATATTTCTGTTTGCAGCGAGCTGTGAATAATGAGATCGCTCGATGGCGGTCGAGTCTCTCGGCAGTTTGATGAGAACGATTTTCCCAATAATTTCCCAGATGGCCATGTTCCTTTTTGTCAGTGTCACAAGTTATGAAAAGATGAGTGTGTGTGTGTGTGTGGGGGGGGAGACTATGTATTTGTGTTACATCTTTAACTGAACTTGTGGACATGGTTGCTATTTTTCAACATGGCAATAACATAGAAATTAGATGGCAGTGGCCAGAAGCTAAATTATGAGGTCAGTGAAAGGCCACCGGAATATTACGTTGATTTCTCTCAGATGCAGTTCATTCCCTCGCTCACTTAGCCTCATATCAAACGTAGGGAACCCTTTCAAAATGAGACTGTGTGCCTTCAATCCTTCAAACTTGTAATGGTGAAAAAAGTGCAATGTTTTCCCTCAAAGCAGCCTTGACATTATCATTCATTTGAAGTTTTGTTTTTGGCCACCGGGCAACCGTTAAGTCCATTATTCCCGCTGAGACTGTTACTGTCCATGTGTGCCTCTCCAAGTGGCCCTTTGAGCCACTGTTGATGCGAAGATGTCGATGAATGCGGCGTAAAGTCACTCATCAATAGTTGTAATATCATGCACGAATCAAATGACGACGTGTAATGTGAACGGGTTAACTCGCAATGATGAAGCCATTTGAGAATTATCGGGAATTTCGGATCCTCTTTTAGCTTCTTGTTGGTGTCCTACTGCCCTTTTTTGTGTGTAATCTCCTTCGGTCTTACCTCAATCAGCTGTTCAACAAACATGCTCTTGTAAATCTACACTCCAGGCCCAGCACAACACAGCAAAGTGGAAAGAGTTGCTTCTGTATCTGCAGTATGAGTAAATAGGTAACGCTTGCTTGTAAGCCAAAGCGGCCTCATAAAGCATTCATATGCCGGTTGCGTATTTTTTTTCCGTCCCCTATGGCTGAGAATAAGGTTTTGAATTGTATCAGCAGATACAAAGATAACTGTCATGAATATTTCAACAAAAGCCTTACATGTCAGTCCCAAGACTCCTTTGAAGGCCCCTCTTTTAAAACCTGCATCATACGCTCGGACCTAGATAGCACCTCTCATGAGGCTTCTGTTTTGGATTGGATTGAATCTATTGTCATCGCACAGAGTCCAGGTACACAGGCAACGAAATGTATTCTCTGCATTTAACCCCTCCTTAGTTATTAACCCTCCTGTTACCTTTAGGGTCAATTTAACGTCGGTGTTCTTTCCCCAGGCTGTTTTTCACTATGTCAAACAAAATATCAACTTTTTATATACAAACAATATTAATTCTAATAAATAGCTGGGGTCAAATTGACCCGAGGGTAAAATATGTCAGTAAATATAAAGGTAACAGGAGGTTAAACATTGAATGGGGTCAAATTGACCCGAAGGTAACAGGAGGGTTAAGGAGCAGTGGGCTGCAGCGATGCGCCCAGTGTTCACAATGTTTCTGGTATACATGTTTTTTATTCGTTCTCAAAAAGAGATTGAAGTCTTGTTTAACTCTCCCGAAAAAATCCAAAACAAACTAATTAAAGATGTAAAAATAAAAGAGGACATGTGAAGCTGGGGGCTGACATACATGACACGGTCAGCGGCGTAAAAAGACACTGATACAAAATAAAAAGGGTTTTAAACGGTTCGAATGTGTTTCCCCGGATGATCTGTCGCAGTGGTCCCTCTCCTCTTCAAGGTCTTCATCAGACAGTGTTGTTGTCAGTGAGGCAGCTCTTCCTCTCTCTCCTCTGTGTGTTGCTCTGTGCAGCCCGAGGAGCTGACTCTGCTCCTCATCAAGCTCCGCCGACAGCAGGCGGAGCTCACCAGCCTTCGAGAACACACAGTAGCTCAGCTCATGGCCCTGGGTTTGGAGGGGCCCAACGCTAAGGTCAGCACTGAGTCTGTGCGCTGTGTGTGTGTGTGTGTGTGTGTGTCTGCATGTACACACTGGTGCTCTCCCAACGAAGCAGCATTCTGTGTGTTTGTGTGTGTTCACAAGGGGAGGTTCCTCGCATGAGACTTGTCTCCAAATGAAATTGCTTTCGGTGTATTCTGAGCTGAAGGTGCATCAGCAGAGCCACGGCAGGAGGCCGGCCCACCAGGTATCAGACTCTATGAGACGTGAAGTCACAAAGACTCCGGGGAGGAAGCAGAGTTAACTAGAACGGGCACTCGGTAGAGCGCATACCTTCGCATATCACAAGATCGGGCATTGAATTATGAACATTTTGGCATTAGTTGCATGCCAATTGGATAAAATGGTAAAAAGAAGATTTTGACCTTTTCGTGACCTTGACCTTGACCTTTGACCCGATCGATCCCAAAATCTAATCAAATGGTCCCCGGATAATAACCAAACATCCCACTAAATTTAATGCGATTAGGTTTAATACTTTTTGAGTTATGCGAGTAACACGCATACAAATAAATAAATAAATACATGGTGATCAAAACACTACCTTCGCATTTTCAGTGTAAATTCATCCATAAGGAGAGAGAGAAGAGGAGAGAGGTGCTCAGTGTATCCTAAAACATCTCAACAACTGTTGAATGGATTATCAAGAGACTTTGTATGTAAAAACAAATTTCACAAGCAAGTTGAGGACATCGACCGGACACATTGGCACAGAAGGCGGTTTCCGTCATGCGTGTTTACCGACGATAAATCCTTTGACTTTTGATGTTCTGCTCATTGGAACACAAACAAGTTGACATTTTCATAGGAATTGCCATGAAATTTGGTTTTAGCGTTATTGTTAATGAATCGTTATACATTTGAATGCCAAATGGTCATTTCATTTATGGTTAAGTACCATGCGGTCCACTCTTTTGGGGGAACGTTTCAAAATATAACCACACCAATAATACACACAAATATGAAAAGGAACACACAAATACTGTGGGAATTTTCCCGTGCCAGTACCAGAGAACTGAAGATACGAAATAGTAAAACATCACTGCTCGGTACTAACGACAAAGAAACGGTGATTTCACCTGCCGGTGAGGAGCAGCGAGGTAAACAAGCTCACTGTGAGCTGACGACCAAGACACAACTCCACGGATGTCCATATATGTCCACTCTCTTCGTCCACAGTGCAGGGGAACTGGGATTCCTAAACAATTGGCTGGAAGGTGACCCCGCAGTCACCAATCAGACGAGCCTGACGTGTCACAGTCAAATGTTTGGCCAGTTGCATGGGGACAAATCTAATATTTAGTTATGAGAACACGCCAAATTCAATTTCATTTTGGAGTATCGCAATTGCATTAATGTCTGGGTGTTGGAATATATGGGCTTTCTTTTGCACCCGTACATGTGTGTGTGTGTTTGAGCATGTGTGTGTTTTTGAATGTGGGCACTTCTCCTGTCCACACATGAGGGCCAGGAGAGCATGGATGAACGGGAGTGTCAAACAACATGACATCTCCTTTTAGCGCCATGTACATCTTCTTTTTTGTGTTTTTTTTTGGGCATCAACCTGTTCAAGACATCTTGGTTTATTTATTCATTTATGATGCATGAGCAGTAGGTGTGCCGTGTTATCAAAATAGTCCTGCAGACTTGCAGCGCAGCACGTTGTCATGTGTCGTGGACTGAATGCTTGAAATTCTGTACATTTTGTATTTGGGATATTTTTGTTGTCTGTTTTGTTAAATGTAAAATGATCTATTTTCTCAACTTACTGAAGTGAACGCTGACTCTATTTTTTGCGTCATATTCACATTAGTTGTGTTTTTTTATTGCTATAAGTATCTACTGAAGGATTCGGCCAGCCCTCCATGGACTACATGTACTGAGCCCAGAATCCAGCTGTAGATAAAAGAAATGACCTTTCTTATTGGGCCCTGATAATGATTCTGCCAAACAATCACGTGTTTTTCCGTTTAATGCCAACCTTTTAACCCTCCTGTTACCTTTGGGTCAATTTGACCCCATTCAATGTTTAACTTCTCTAAAAAAATGATTGACATAATTTTTTTTGCTTCATATTTCACGACTTTTCCTCATTTATTGGGGACAACTGGAAAAACATAAAATTCACATGATGATGTTTTCACTGTCCTGAACACAACTTGTACACATCGGTGTTCTTCGGGGTCAATTTGACCCCAGGCTGTTTTTCACTGTGTCAAACATATAAGAAATATCAACTTTATTATTTATTTAATCGGCTGTTTAGGTAGTCAACAAATAAACATAAAGTACCTGACACTTAAACTTGGGAAACAATATTAATTCTAATTATTTTCTGGAGGTTTTATTTGCTGTGGTCAAAAAAGGGTAAAAGATGTTATTACATTTGAAGGTAACAGGAGGGTTAAAATGTCTTTCTACAATATCAGTGCACGGCAACTACAGGTTACAGTTGTAGTTATGACAAATAAATTATAGTTACGGTTGGTAAATAAAACATGTTGCTTAAAAATTCTCACTGAAAAATAAATATACAATGATAATTACATATGCAGAGCTGCCTTGACATCTCATTCTCCGCCTTTCCTTTTTATGACCTCTTCCTTCTTGTTGAAATGTGCCGTTGACTCCTTTGTCCCGTCCTCTCCGGTCACACTTCCTGCTTCCTCTCTTCCTCTCTTCCTTCCTCTGTGGCGACCGCAGACTGACGTTCTTTCTCATCACCTGCAAAGGAACCTTATTTACCTGGACAGCCAGGTGAGGACTTCTCAGCTCACTCCTGTCTGTCTCCATCTCTACGAAGTCCAACATATAAAACACATCCAGGTCCAGTGCCTGGAACTTTTTTTTAACCCTGAGTGGAAACTAACAGTTGTTGTTTAACATTGTTTCTGGACAACTTAAATGCATTTTTATGAGTTATGATACTCTCTTCCAGGCCTCTATTTCTGTCTCTTTTTCTTGTTCATCTTTTTTTCCTTGATCTCTGTTCCGGTTTCCTCAGAATATATTATTTTCTCAAAATACATATATACTTTATTGATGAAAATGCACAATATGACATACAGGTATTAAATAACAAGTATTTTCATTTGTGTGCGTATGTGTTAGTCAGTCTACAATAGTAAAGAAGAAAACAGGAAAAAAGCAAAAGTAAAGAAAGAAAAAAGAAAAATTCCTCAGAATAACTTACATGAACGGACTTGGCTCTTATGCCGAGGTTCCAAAGGCCCGTCATTTGATTCTGTATTGATTTAGGTCGGATAGAGGACCATAATGATAGTTTTCATATTCAAGAGCAGAGCAGTAGTGGGGTGAGGCCAATGGTTCAACAAGTGACAAGTATTTGTTATCCAAACTGTTAATGTTAGAAATAATATGGATGTTTCCCACTGAAATCTCACTTGCATTCTTCTCCAGTTTACAGAGGCAAAGTGATCATGGCAGGATATCATGTGATTTTTATTTTGGCCTGTAGGTTAGTGCTGCTCTCCCCACTGTTGTTGCATTATTGAATTCCTGCTGCTCTGGGGCTTTAAGGAGCAACTAGCCTGAGACAGCCCTAACGATAAGACTATTAAAGAGGAAAGTCTTGAGTCTACTCTTAAATGAGGTGACTGTGTCTGCCTCCCAGACTGAAAGTGAATACCATAAAAGAGGAGCTTGATAACTGAAGGCTCTGGCTCCCATCCTACTTTTTAAGACTCTAGGGACCACAAGTAACCATCGACTCAGTTTACACCAAATCACATATTTAATCATGTTCCAAACAATTTTATTTTTGTAAATAATATCCCAACTTCTAGTCAGAGCTTTTGGAAAAGAAGAGTGTCGATGCCTCACCAGCTTCTGGATATCAGACATGATATATATACATATATACACTACCGTTCAGAAGTTTGGGGTCACTTAGAAATGTCTTTATTTTTCAAAGAAAAGCACAGTTTTTTCAATAAAGATAACATTAATCAAAAATACACACTATACATTGTGAATGTGGTAAATGACTATTCTAGGTGGAAACGTCTGGTTTCTAATGAAATATCTCCAGAGGTGTAGAGAGGCCCATTTCCATCAACTATCACTCCAGTGTTCTCATGGTACATTGTGTTTGCTAATCGCCTTAGAAGACTAATATCTGATTAGAAAACCCTTGTGCAATTATGTTAGCACAGCTAAAAACAATTATGCTGGTGATATAAGCTATACAACTGGCCTTCCTTTGAGCTTGAAGTTTGAAGAACTAAATTAATACTTCAAATATTAATCATTATTTCTAACCTTGTCAATGTCTTGACTACATTTTCTATTCAATTTTCAATTCATTTGATAAATAAAAGTGAGTTTTCATGGAAGGCACAAAATTGTCTGGATGACCCCAAACTTTTGAACGGTAGTGTATGTATATGTATGGATGTATATATATATATACACACGTGATACCGCTGTGTTATTACACCATTGTATCCTCTTTCTCCTTGACTAGACGAAAGACAATGAGCCTCTAATCTTCATGATTCACACTGTGATCGAGAACTCGGCACCGAGGCCGCAACTCTATCAGCAAGTAAGGTCCTCGGCGTGTTCCGGTTTGAGTCAGGGTCCAGACAGTCCATTTGCATTTCTGACAAACTGCATATCCCCTGTTGTCGGGTCAAAGCACCATGGCAATCACAACATGGATGCAAATCACAATCTTATATTTTAGATTAAACTACATTACACTTACAAAAACATCCACATAAAGCATATGTAGATTACAACTATGCAACATTTCAGGAAGTTTGGGTTTTTGTTTTCCCCCGAACGTCCTGCCTGTTTCTAAATGAAGACCTGACTCAAACCAGACCTTTGCCCCAGTGCCCAGTGTATCCACGTCTTCCCCCTTCACATTCAACCTCTTGTTTCACCACTTTGGATGCAGGCAGTCTGTTCATTTGATCCGTTTTTAAGCCGGTAGACATCCCAGACATCATCACAACATGGTTCAGAGTGTTTATGTAAAAGTGTTTTGGTTCATTTCATTGCTTCGATGTGTTTGATGTGACCTGAAGCGAGCACGGCTCGTGGAATAACGTTCCATCGACACCGATTCCTCCTCGCACGCCTGTCTCCATCCAGCTCGTCATCCCTTTGGAAATGCTCATGTCTGGATGTGTTCGCCTCAGATATTCACTTTTTTTTTCAGATGTGCTGTAAAAAAAACACTGATTATTAAAATGAATCATTTGAAATTCTCAAAAAGACACTTTATTACTTTATTTCAAAGAGTGGGAGTCTTGACATGGTAAGCCTATAGCTTAGCATGAAGACGGAGATAGATGGGAACACAGAGGCAAAGGTGAGAATAAAATAAATAATATAGGAAGAGCATTTCTTGTTAAGAGAAAATGACTTGCGGAAAAAATGTGTTACAAGCACTAATTCTGAGCACGAGTCAGTCCGATGGATTTTTAAGAGCAGAATCATTTGAACATGTAATCCTGATCATCGACTGGCTCGTTTCTTTCGTACTTGATCTAGTTTGACTATCAAGCTGCAACGTCGGGGTCTTTTCTCAAAGATGAAGTCCGCACGAGCAGAAAAGTTAGCTTTTGAAAAAAATATTGCTTCTCCATTAGGAGTGTTTGGTGACCACCATGTGAACATTTTGTGATTGACGTAGTTTATGCCTATGAGCTAAAACCGTCTCCTATTTCAATCGTGGTCCGCATCTATTGTGAGGATGCTGGGTCGTTTGTCCTTTCTCCAAACCAATCAAGCACCGTGTCGGAGTGGGAGGAGCAAGCCACGTGAAATACATGGCCAATATATACCCACAGTCTACATCCAGTGTGTCCGACCGACAGGAAGCTAAACAAGCTGTGATCGAAAATGTATTTGACCCTCAAAATGACTCCACGGTGGTTTGAAAATGTAATAATTAGCCAATAAAGTTAATTCATAGTCTCAGTTTGTTCTCCGGGTGTATTCATCCTGCCAAATAGGGCACAGGCAGCTTTGATCATGAGTGAGAATCCTACCGCTGATCAAAAGTGGTTGCACAATTCTTTACTCATCTATTACACTTCCTCTAAATGCGTTTGTGCTCCCTCAAATCTTCCGTTGATAAAACCTCCAGCTTCACGCTAACACCCTAACCGTTAGATAGCTCATCTCATCTCACTCGTGGAAAAATGTATATTCACAATTCTGCTCTTCCTCTAGTTTATGAGGTGCAGATGCATGTGGTGTGAACACATTTTAAAACCACATGTTTAAAACAATGCCATTCTTTTTTTCAGAGTGCAAAGGAAACTAAAACTGTCTTTCTACCAAAAGCATTAAGTGTAACAAACAAATCATTTAAAATGTGGCCAGTGAAGTCAAATATGAACAAACTAGAATGGGCACTCGGTAGAGCGCATACCTTCGCATATCACAAGATTGGGCATTGAATTATGAACATGTTGGCATTAGTTGCATGCCAATTGGATAAAAATTGCCGTGCTATGGTAAAAAGAAGATTTTGACCTTTTCATGACCTTGACCTTTGACCCGACAGATCCCAAAATCTAATCAAATGGTCCCCAGATAATAACCAATCATCCCACCAAATTTCATGCCATTCAGTTTAATACTTTTTGAGTTATGCGAGTAACACGCATACAAATAAATAAATAAATAAATACACGGCGATCAAAACATAACCTTCGCATAATAAGCGCATTTGTGAAGGAACATACCATAATAATGTGCTCTGTAAAATGAACTTGGGTCAGTTGTGAGTTTTTAATCACTGAACTGAGATCATTCATTTCGTTCTTCTCCATCTCTGCTGGAAGGCTTTTCTCCTGTGTGTGTTATTGTCATGAACTGTTCCACAGCATGACACAGTTATTAAACGATTCAACCCTTAAAATGTAGAAGTAAGCAACCCCAACCAAAGGTCTATATATAATATGGGGACGTTGCTGAAATGAGGCTACTATTACGATAAGTAACGATTAATCATTTACACACTAAAAATAAACCCAGAGCGAATCATGATGAAATAGTAAATTGATTAATCTCTTAATAGGAGCAGTTTGAATGGATTGGTCTCCAATGCTTGACTCCTTCACTTCTACTTTTTATATATTTCCATCTAGGGCACTAACACGAGTGATCTAAAATAACATGTTGCTCTCACCTTAGTCTCCTGGGCTTCTTGCATGGTGTGTATAAACCACAGTGTTTAATTAAACAATGCAATAATGTCACATGTTCTTGGAGTTTTAAATGTCCTGAGTCGTGTCTGCACAATGAACTTATTATGCCATTATTATATTTGTATTTAGAGTAAATCAGGCTGAAACTGTCACAGCAGGAGACAACCACTAATTTGGTGCACATGTATGGAGGACTCAAAATGACTTAAGTATAAATAAATAAATAAATAAATGCATGAATACATTTAGGAATAAATAAATAAATGCTTAAATAAATGTATAAATAAATAAATGCTTAAATAAATAAATACATGAATGAATAAATATAAGTTATAAATCAACAGGACATCATTAAATAAATATATTTCTACATTTCTGTATTTCTTCATTTATTTATTTATTCTTGTATTTATTCATGCATTTAATTATTTATTTATTCATACTAAAGTCATTTTAAGTCCTCCATACACACGTCCTCCCAGTCACCAATGGGAAATTACACTGCATTTGATTAATATATATAAAAATAGACTGGGGCTTGATTTGATAATGATCTGTGTGCATCTGTTCTCTCAGACTACACCTCCCTCCACATCTCTCTACATTATATCATATTCAGCCACAATATCCCTTCATAGCATTTTGAGCATTTTAACAGATGTGTTGTTGTCGCCCCCTGCTGTCCAACTCAGACCAGTCCAGAGGACTTCACAGACAGCTCCGTCATCCAATGCAAAGAGGAGCCCGACATCGACGTAAGACCCGCCCACTTTCAGCGACAGAGATGGTAAGATCCAAAGGACGCTTTGTTCACGTCCGTGTGTGTGTGTGTGTGTGTGTGTGTGTGTGTGTGTGTGTGTGTGTGTGTGTGTGTGTGTGTGTGTGTCAGACCAAGCTGAGCAGACTGTGTGAGCAGGACCAGGCGGTGAGGATGCAGGAGGAGAAACTTCAGCAGCTCCACAGAGAAAAGGTACAGCAGCCATCAGCGTGTGTATTCACTGGTGTGTCTCGGCGTAGACTTGTGTGTACAATAAGTATGTGTGTGTGTGTGTGTGTGTGTTGTGTGGCAGCACACCCTTGAGACAGCCCTGTTGTCGGCCAGCCAGGAGCTGAGTGAACAGAGCGGCGCCAACGCTGCAGCCACACAGAGTCTGGTCCAGCAGAGAGACGTGCTGCAGAACGGCCTCCTCAGCACCTGCAGGGAGCTGTCCAGAGTCTCCACTGTGAGCACACACACACACACACACACACACACACACACACACACACACACACACACACACACACACACACACACACACACACACACACACACACACACACACACACACACACACACACACACACACACACACACACACACACACACACACACACACACACACACACACACACACACACACAGGTGGAGGTCAAACAGCTAACAAGGATGCTTCCACATATTATATTGGACGATCTCTGGATCAGGAAAGGGTGGAGATCGGGACATCAGATGCTTCCACACATTGGCATTGAGCCAGGAGTCAGAGGGAAACCAACAGGATCGTATTGGCTCTCCCGGAACAGGAAGTGGTGGGAACCTCCAGGAGATGGAAGAGAGGTCTGAGAGACAGAGGGTGCTGAGTAGAGACATTCAGAGATATAATGGGCGAGCAGAAGAAGAGAATGAACAGACACATATACAACAGTTAGACAAATACAACAATATGATCATACATACATACACATACATACACACACATATATATACACACACATATATATAAACACATACACACACATATACAAACACACACACACACACACACACACATATATACACACATATATACAAACACATATACACATATATATAAACACACACACAACACATATACAACAATATATAAACATATACACACACATATATATTATGTGAAACACACATACACACATATGACACATACATATACATATATACATACAAACACACATATATACACATATATACACACATATAATACAAATATATATATATATAAATACATACACAACACACACATATATATAAATATATATATTTTATATAAACATATATACACACATATACATTATATATATAAATAAATAATTATACACATATTATATATATATATATATAAAGAATTATATAAAAATATATATAATATATATTATAAATATATATATATATATAAATATATATATATATATATAACACATATGACATATATATACAAATATATATAACACATAAATATATATATATACATATATCTATATATATATATACATATATATATATATATACATATATACATATACATATATATATACACACACATATATATACACATATATATATAAATATATATATATACAACACACATACACACAGCACACATATAACACATACACACATACGCACGTATACACACACACATACACAGATTACATACATACACACATGCATACACACACTCACATACACATAATTTAATACACACACACACACACACACACATATATATATATGGTACACACACACATAACATACAAACAATGTATACCACAAACACACACATACACATACACACATACACACATATACATACACATGCATACACACATACGCACACATACATACACACACACACACACACACGCACACACACATCAGTGACACTGCTGCTGGCTGCTGTCCTGGTTCCAGGAGTCGGAGCGTTCCTGGAGGGAGTACGACAGGATGGGGGCAGATGTCACTCTGGCCAAGTCCAACCTGCTGGAGCAGCTGGAGGCCCTGGGCAGCCCACAGGTACCCCCCCCCCCACACACACACACACACACACACTTTGGTTTCAAGTTTCAAGTTTTTATTGTCACATCCCCTTTTATACAAGTATAATCGGTTCGTGAAATTCTTATGTGCAAAACTCCCGACAACAGTAGCAGACTAAAAAAAGAATAAGAATGAGAATAAACTATACAATATCCACACACAAAAAAGAAGAAAGTATTAACAATATATATAAAACAATGTAATAGAATATACATCATGGCAATATATATATATAAAACAATGTAATAAAATATACACTTTTTGAGACTATATATATATATATGTATATACATACAATATATATATACAATATATATATATATAAACAATGTAATAAAATATACACCATGGCCATAGATATTCACAGAATATGTTCTGGTGTGTAGTGTTAATGAGGGTCTCAGTCCTTGTTCAGCAGCCTGATGGCCTGACTGAAGAAGCTGTCCCTCAGTCTGTTTGTGCGACACTTGATACTGCGGTATCGCCTGCCTGACGGTAGAAGGGTGAACAGTTTGTGGCCGGGGTGGTTATTGTCTTTCATCATCCGTTTGGCCCTGGCCACGCACCGCCTGGTGTATATGTCCAGGATGGAGGCTCACCTCCAACGATGTATTGTGCCGACCGCACCACCCTCTGTAGTGCCCGACGCTCCAGGGCGGTGCAGTTCCCGCACCAGACGGTGATGCAACCTGTCAGAACACATTCGATGGTACTGGTGTAGAATGTTCTGAGGATGCGGGGGCCATGTTGAATTTCCTCAGTCGCCTAAGGAAATACAGGCGTTGTTGGGCCCTTTTCACCACGTGAGTGGTGTGCGTGGTCCATGTGAGGTCCTCGGAGATGTGCTCGCCCAGGAACTTGTTGCTGCTGACCCTCTCTACTGCAACGCCGGTTATGGAGATGGGGTGTGCACTCCTCTCCGCATCCTGTAGTCCACGATCAGCTCCTTGGTCTTCTTGTCGTTGAGGACGAGGCTGTTCTCCTGGCACCACTGTACCAGTGATCCAACCTCCTCCCTATAGGCTGTCTCGTCGTCGTCGGTGATCAGCCCCAACACTGTTGTGTCGTCAGCAAACTTGATGATGACGTTGGGCTGTGCATGGCCGTGCAGTCGTGGGTGTACAGGAGTAGAGGAGAGGGCTCAACACGCATCCCTGAGGGGCTCCCGTGTTGAGGTCAGCGGCTCTGAGGTGGTACCGCCATCCTCACCACCTGGCGGCGGCCCGACAGGAAGTCCAGTATCCAGCTGCACATGGTAGAGTGCAGGCCTAGACCTCTGAGCTTGGTGTCGAGCTTGGCGGGAACAATAGTGTTGAGCAGCTGAGCTGTAGTCCACAACCAGCATTCGCACACAACAGTTCCTCCCCTCCAGGTGGGAAAGGCCGGTGTGAAGTGCCATGGCAATTGCGTCGTCGGTGGATCTGTTTTGACGATATGCAAATTGCGATGGGTCCAGCGGCAGGCAACATGGAACAAATGAAGTCCTTGACCAACCTCTCGAAGCATTTACTGACAATCGAGGTGAGGGCTACGGGTCTCCAGTCATTCAGGCAGGTTACCTTGGGGTGTTTGGGGACAGGCACAATGGTGGACATCTTGAAGCTCTCAGGAACAACAGCCTGGGACAGGGAGAGGTTGAAGATGTCTGCGAAGACTCCTGCCAACTGGTCTGCACATGCTCTGAGGCGCGCCGCGGGATGTGGTCGGGACCTGCCGCCTTCCGGATGTCCACCGGCTTGAAGGCTCTGCGCACGTCAGCCTCTGAGATGATCAGCAGGCTGGTCTCCTCAGGCGGCGCTGCCTTCGGGCTGCCGTTCACGTCGAACCGAGCAAAGAATGTATTTAGCTCGCCTGGGAGGGAGGTAGAGGAGTTCTCTTCACCGCTGATTCTCCCTCTGAAGTCCGTGATTGTCTGTGGCCCTTCCACACACCTCTCACGTCATGGCTCTTGAGCTTTTCCTCCCACCTTGTTCCTGAACTCCCGCTTGGCAGAGCCGATGGTCTTCACGGAGGTCGTGGCGGGCTCTTTTGTATTCCGCCATATTCCCGAGTCAAAGGCGGTGTTACGCGGCGAGTGCAGCGCGAACATCGCCATTTATCCACGGTTTCTGGTTGGGATAAATCCGAACCGACTTGGTAGGAACAACGTCATCTATGCATTTCTTGATGAACCCGGTGACTGAGGACGCGTACTCACTGGCGTTGTTGTCCGAGCGACCTGAACATATCCCAGTCAGCACGTTCAAAACAGTCCTGTAGCATAGACTCCGATTGGTCCGACCAGCGTTGCACTTCCTTCACAGCGATTGGTTGCTGCTTAAGCCTCTGCCTGTAGGCGGGAGTAGTTGGATGGAGCGGTGGTCCGATTTGCGAGCGGTGGGTGGAGGAGGGCTTTGTATCCATCCCGGAAGGGAGTGTAGCAGTGGTCGAGAATCCGCTCCCCCCGCGTGTTGCTTGTTATGTGTTGGTAGAACCGGAGAACTTTCTTCAGGTTCGCTTTGTTGAAGTCCCCGCCACAATGAAAGCAGCCTCGGGTGTGCCGACTCCTGCTCGCTGATCGCCCGTAGAGTTCCTTCAGCGCTATGTCGTGTTAGCTTGAGGCGGAATGTACACAGCAGTTACGGTGACTGCTGTAAACTCCCAGTAGCCAGAATGGTCGACACATGAGCATTAGGTACTCCAGGTCCGGGGAACAGAACGACTTGAGAGTATGTACATGACTTTGGTTGCACCAAGATCTGTTTATCATGAGACATACCCCCTCCACGATCTTTACCAGAGAGAGTCTTTGTTCTGTCCGCGGTGGATGGAAAATCCTGCCGGCTCGATGGCTGAGTCGGTAACCTCCTCGACATCCATGTCTCCGTAAGGCAGATGATGCAGTTGTCCTTAGTTTCCCGGTGGAATTGAATACGAGCCTGTAGCTCGCATAGCTTATTGTCCAAAGACTGTACATTTGCCAGTAAAATGGTGGGTAGTGGGGTCGATTGGCTCGGCGTCTCAGCCTAACCAGCACGCCAGCTCGCTTCCCCTCCGTCGGCGACGTTTGCGTGAGATCGCGCCTAAAATGGACGGAGATAGTTCCGCTACTGTTCCTGGCGGGACGTCCGAGTAAGAGTTGAAAAACTCTGGTAGGCGGCGAGCAACTGCCGATCCAATCTCCAGAAGTGTGCATCTGTCGTACGTTAACTGGCTGCTAACGTTTTGTGCAAAAATAGTCGCAATAAAAAGAATAAATAACAAAAAACTACTACAAAATCCGGGAGCTCGCAACACAGCCGCCATCACGTACGGCGCCATATCTTTGGGGTGGTGTTCAAGCTTTTAACAGCATATATATATATGTGTGTGTGTGTCCTCAGACAGAACCTCCTAGCCAGCGGCACATCCAGATCCAGAAGGAGCTGTGGAGGATCCAGGACGTGATGGAGGCGCTGGCCAAGAATAAGCCCCAGCGGAGCACAGACAGCAGTGAGACACCAGTGACACTTACAGCAGCAATGTGGAGCACTTAATGTCATCGAGTCGCGTGTAGAGAACTACAGTAACAATAGTTTCAGGTTATTGTGCGCCAATGGAAACATAGTTGTGAATGTAAGATTCCATATCTGGAAATAAATCCCTCTAAATCTTAAACACTGTTCCTTTCAGTGACATTCTCCGATTTAATTTCATATTTATCTGATGGTTTACATCACGTCATGCTTTTTCAAATGTCTTTTATCATCGAAGATATTACAAGTTCTTCTCTCCATATTATCTTATTCAGCAGGTTTACCTGGTTCCAAACCGCTCTCCAGTCTACAGAAGGATGAGGTAAGGCACACACACACAGCACACACACACACACATTCACACCACTCTCAGCTTTCAGATCTTAATTAGCGTCTTAAAAGTCCTTTCGGAGACAGAATGAGTCTGTGATTTTGGTATGGAAAGCAACCGTCATCTTCATCATAAAGGCCGAGCGGGTATCCCAGAGACACCTGCTGCAGGCTAACAAGAGTTACATGAAGCACATGGCCAGGAGCTAATTAATAGCAGTTTGCAAGAGCCAATAAAAGACAAGATTTAACTAGTACACTCACTGAGACATGGACATG
The DNA here is from genome assembly GCF_029220125.1 of Pseudoliparis swirei. Lineage (NCBI taxonomy): Eukaryota > Metazoa > Chordata > Actinopteri > Perciformes > Liparidae > Pseudoliparis > Pseudoliparis swirei. The sequence continues at coordinate 15,330,072 of NC_079397.1, read as the reverse complement.
CAGCTAAGGCTCTAACCAGTGTTTCCATTGATTTTCTTCTGACTGGTTTCACTTAATTCAGCTTGATACAAATCTTCAAACGCGCTTGACGTACCGAATCTGTGAACGGTTTTGCCAAATACAGGCAGTTGGTAATGCGGCACTTTTTAAATGTGTATTCCAAGATACAGTCAGATTGATGACTAACTTTGTGTGGCGCCTTTAAGAGCCATTTTGTTTGTTTTTTGTTTTGTTGGACCTCCCACCACTAGGGGGCGATGGCCACTGTCAATTAAGACAGAGACTAACATAAACAGCCGGGGCACTAGGGCCAGGTGTTGCTAGATTGGTAGGAGCACACCGTTTTTTGACAGTGGAAGAACAGGTGACTTGTGTTTTTGATTTCTTACATTTTTTGGGAATAGACAAATGGGTTTGGACAAGGAACGTATAAATATTGGTTCATAAATAAATAACCTTTCACATTACAAACCGGACATTGCATCTGTTTATTGTCTGCGTCAAAACTAAACCTCCAAGCAACCATAGTGACGTTTTTTGATCGGCAACGGGCTCTGCTGCGCCCATCATTGCCTTTAACCTGTTGAGCTCAGGTAACAGCTCTGAGCCGTGGTGCGTTCAGGCTCAACACAAAGCCAATGCTGGTCTTATCGGTGCAAGTTTGACCACTGGCCTTTGTGTTTGTGATTGGTACATGCAGACGTTACTCTCTGCAGCTCCCATCGTCTTTCAGCTCATTGGTCAGAACATAAGTCCAGCAGCAGCTGTTGGTCCGGTCCAGTCGGAGCGTTTGATTTCCTTAGCGTGAGACCGTCTGTGTTCACCGTCAACAGGCAGTCGCGACGCTGCCGCCGCCCCTCGGTCCTCTCGAGGAGGACGACGGCGTGCCCCCCCGCCCGCCCCTCCCCCAGTACTACGATTCGTCGGAGCGCCCCCCTCGCGTGCCCCCCCACCAATCACACCCCGGCGGCCGCCTGCCCCCCCACATGCACCGCCCCGAGGACCGCAAAGCCGGCGGCGCCAGGAACGGAGTGCACAGCGTAAGAACCACCGAGAAACCTTCATGCCCCCCCCCCCCCCCCACCACACATATCTGCTCCCTCCGTCCGCATCTCTGCTCCACCATGACCTGAAGATTCTGTGGGCTCACGGACATTTTTACATCCATGTGCATCGTTTTCATCATCTCCAATCCGCCCTTGATCCACACTAAGGAGACTTATTCCTTAACGAGTTGGACTCATGTCGGTGTTGTTTCGCTTCCTCCCCCTACCCCTTCGATTCCATGCTCCATCCAGCCGTCACTGTCATAATCAGACCAATTCTGGTCCCTACGTGGATTCATGTGTGGAATTCCATTCTTATGAGGGTGATGTTTTACATATGTGTTTTGAATGTCTTGCTCATTCAAAAGTACTTTTTACAGCACCATTTATTCCTGTGCTATGTGCTCATTGGTGCTATAAAGAGCCATCCATCCATTATCTGTAAACTATGCTATTCAGTCACGGGTTATAAATAGCCAATGCAAGGAATGCTATTTCATAAATAAATGCTAAAATACGACTTTTCCATGTAAAGCTATGAGTTTATTGTCAAATTAAATATGACCTATTAAGGAATTTCTCAAAAATGTTCTAGTTAACTTACAGCTATTATCTTAAACTATCATACATTTCCATGTAAAATTACAACTATCTCATAAAGACTCCCAGTACATTTTGGATTTGTACTTATATTAACAGCATTAAGCAGTCAGGATCGGGCCCTCGCACCTTCACCCGCCTGTCAGGTTCACCGGTGTGCAGATTGGACATTCTTGGACATTTTTACAACTTCCTGTTTCATGGAGGATTGCCAGAATGGCTTCCATTCCACAGCAAGATTGTTCCATGAAAACTCAAAGAGTTTGTTAGCGTTGCGTTGTGAAGGTCTGTGGATGGTCCTGACCAAACTCGAGGTAGATCTAGTTCATTCTGTAGGAAGACTTCTTTAGGACTGCCTCAAATTGCACATGGAAGGACATGGCTGACTTATTGTTGGGTTTATGGTCTACTTTTACATATGCACATGTTCATACACCAACCAAATTATATACAGCCACGTGCAAGAAGAAGGTAGGACTTTGACTCTGGGTGTTATTGAGCCAATTTGCCCCACCAGAGCTCAAGAGCCAAATTAAATATGTATTTTCACCTATTTTGAGCATGTGCACAATCTCAAGCACCCCAACGATGCACTCAAAGACTACAAATATAAAGCTTACTAATAATCTATTCAATTTCAACGATCCAGACATCCACAATCCATTAAACAGAAGGAGGAAGAGAAGCTTCACAGACTGGCTGCTGATTGGTGCTCGGGCCCAAATCATCCACATCGACATTCTGTACTCATTCTATCAAATACATTATACCTCCATGCAGATATGGCAACAAAAGAACCCCTGCGTGTGTGAGTGTGTGTGTGAGTGTGAGTGTGAAAGTGAGTGTGTGGTGGAGGAGGTGTGAGTGAGTGTGGAGTGAGGAGTGTGAGTGTGTGAGTATGTGAGGTGGAGTGTGTGAGTGTGGTGTGATGTGGTGTGTGAGTGTGTGAGTGTGTGAGTGTGAGTGTGAGTATGTGAGTGTGTGAGTGTGTGAGTGTGAGTGTGTGTGTGTGAGTGTGTGTGAGTATGTGAGTGTGTGAGTGAGTGTGTGAGTGTGTGTGTGTGTGTGTGAGTGTGTGTGTGTGGTGAGTGTGAGTGTGAGTGGAGTGTGAGTGTGAGTGTGAGTGTGAGTGTGAGTGTGGAGGTGAGTGGGAGTGTGAGTGTGTGTGTGTGTGTGAGGTGTGAGGAGTGTGTGTGTGTGTGTGGTGAGTGTGTGTGTGTGTGTGTGTGTGTGTGTGTGAGTGTGAGTGTGTGTGTGAGTGTGTGTGAGTGAGTGTGTGTGTGTGAGTGTGTGTGTGTGTGTGTGTGTGTGTGTGTGTGTGTGAGTGTGAGTGTGTGTGTGTGTGTGTGTGTGTGTGTGAGTGTGTGTGTGTGAGTGAGTGAGTGTGAGTGTGTGTGTGTGTGTGTGTGTGTGTGTGTGTGTGTGCTCTGACCCTGCGTGATCTCTTCCTCACAGCAAGCTCCAGACTACCGGCTTTATAAGAGCGAGCCTGAGCTGACCACGGTGAAGGAGGAAGTGGACGAGGCCAACAGTGAAGACAAGGACAAGTCCGAGAGCCCTGCTGAGAGTAAGGACACATCGAAGGACACTTCAGCTGCTAAAGGTAGCTCCAGACGTATGTAAAGCTGATGCTCAGACACTAATCTGATATTCAGCAGTGAGTGTAAGACATTGTTATGCTCCACAAACTCCCTTTATTAGTTTAGAAGCCACAACATGTTTGCATTTGTAATAATTTATTTGATTCTGCCAACATAAATAGTTCCGCAAGTGGATAGTTGCTAAGCAACACGTGAACATTTTCCCATTGTTTCCAGCTTTCAGAATATTTCGCAACTCATTATAATACTACGACTCATAAATGTAACTTATATAGCGCTTTTTAAGGTACTCAAAGACGCAGCTACAGGGAGCAATTTATTGTTAAGTGTCTTGCTCAAAGACACATTGACTAGGGCGGGGATTGAACCGCCAACCCCCTGATTGAGAAACAGACTTGCAAACCACTGACCCACAGTCGCCCCCAAAAGATGTATTATGAATCACAAATACACAATATGCTTATATAAAGATATCCACTCCATGCCATGAGATTCCGGGAAGGTTTCTGCATGCCGGTGGCTCTCGTGCTGTGGTGTGTGTACGACGTGTGCCTCTTTGCACATCCCGGGTAACATCTGGGACAGCTGTTTTACTTCCAGGCTAGTATATATTGCAGTATGCAATAAATAAATGCATAAATAAATACAGGAATAAATAAATAAAATGCTTAAATAAATGTATAAATACATACAAGAATAAATAAATATAAGTTATACCTGAACAGGACATTTATTCCTAAATTTGTTTATTTATTTATACATTTATTTAAGCATTTATTTATTTATTCTTGTATTTATTCATGCATTTATTTATACTTAATTCATTTTCTGTCCTCCTTATTTATATGTATATATAAATACATATATACATATGTATATATACATATGTATACACATATATATACATATATATATACACACACATATATGTATATATATATTATTTTGTTCTTATTGTACTTATAGCAGTGAAAATAAAGTTGATCCATACTTCTGTTACTGCACGGAAACACTTCTAAAACATATATATATATATATATATGAATATATATAAATAAATACATATATATTTATATACATGTATATATATTCACATATATATACACACATATACATACACACGTATATATATAGATTTCGTATTTTGTTCTTATTGTATTTGTAGCAGTGAAAATAAAGTTGATCCATTCTTCCGCACGGAAACACTTCTAAAATAATTTTAAAATAACACGGTCCTGATGAACAGCCACGATGTCCCTGAACGTCTCGTGTGTTCTTTAACAACACGTCTTGTACCTATTGTGAAATTAACCATGTTGAATGAGCAATCAGCCCGACGCCGTGTGTGCTATCGTGGAAGTGACATCATCCCTTCCATCTCTATCCCAACAGTGCCTCTCTATCCAGTGGGCATCATTTCTCCCAGGACCAAATCTCCCATGAGCCCCCCAGAGTCCTCCACCATTGCCTCCTACGTCACCATGAGGAAGACCAAGAAGCCCGAATCCAGATGTGTAGGTTTTTGTCCTCAGCATCATCAGAGACAAAATATTCTTTCGATAAAATGTTAAGATTTCTGCTCAACGAAAGATAAGTAACACGGATTCTTGTCCTGGTCCAGGACCGCCCGAGGAGTTCGGTGGATCAGACGGGGCTGGGGGAGAGAGAGGCGGGGCGAACGAGAATGAGCGTGGAGGAGCAGCAGGAGAGGATGAGGAGGAACCAGCAGGCCTCCTCACTCCGGGAGAAGAAGAGGGAAACGCCATCCCGCTCGCCCTCCTTCAGCAAAGACAACCATTTACTTATCCAGCAGGTGATGTCACACACACTTATACACACACACACATATACAAAAAGAGATATGTATATATACACACATATATATATATACACATATATATATCTATATACACACATATATATACACACATATATACATATATATACAGTATATATATATATACATATATATATATACACATACACATATAACCTTTATTGTTTCAGCTTAGAAACTAGCTATTGTGCTTACCTTTGAATTCTGTCAAATATTTGTGTGTGTGGGTGTGTGTGTGTGTCTGTCTGTGTGTGTGAGCAGAGCCGGGTCCAGGCGGAGGGGGCGTGTGCAGACCCTGTGGAGCTGGAGGCGGCTCTGCAGCAACTGAAGGAGGCTCACATGGAGGAGAGCAGGGCGGATGCTGAGGCTGTAGAGACTCACACAGAACGTGCACCTCAGGTTCATAAGATATTTATTTTTCTTTCAGTAATTGTATATTTCACACTGTTCTGACTACCAGTTTTCATCAAAAACAAATGCAAACCTAAAAATACTAAATTTATTTAAAAAGCATTTCAAATGTTGATTAAGTTGTATTTTTTTTGTTTTATATTCTTGATGCATATGAAAAAGAAAAGTATGTGCACACTACACATAGATGCACAGGCATACAATCATACAAAATAGTAAATAAAGTATCAATACAATATATTAATATAATTAAGGGTAAAATGCCAATACCTAAACACATATTTATAATTTGGTTGTATTAACTGCAAAGACAGTATCACATTATCAACATTTTACACGGTAATAGTAAGACTATTTTTCATTGAAAAATTCAAATTGGCATTTCTATACTTTTTATATATTTATTTTTTTCAACATTGCTATGGATTAGATTAGGGTTGGTTATGAAATGACACTACATTTCATTTAGCTGACGCTATTATCCAAAAAGTGCTGCATTTCTTTTTATGTAAAAAAATTATCAATAAAGAATTTATTGCATTTTTTAAAAGTAAACATATAATCCAAGAAAAAAGTGCTGCATTTCTTTTTATTTAATTAGAAAAATAATCAAGAAAAAAAAAAGTGCTGCATTTATTTTTATTTTTTATTTTGCATCCACGGTATAGTAGGAAAAGATAATGACGGATGAGATGCACTTTTCTAATGATCACTGTACAAACAGATTATATGACAAGATTTGGTTTCGATCTCTAGGAGGTGCAGCGTGAAAGGGACGCGACCCTGCAGAGTGTGAACGAGCCGCAGGCTGACCATGAGGTACTGCCAGGAAGCACCGTGGGAGGGGCACTTCCTGAAACTGCTTCTATTCCTTTTCACTTTTGCTTTTCCCTTGAAAGTAAAAAAAAAAGATAGGTCTAGTGCTATTCTTTATCTTGACTTATTATCAACAAAGTCTGTTATGCCGGCCAGGTTCTGCCACACAGCAGATAGTCTGCTGTTGTGGTAGAAATCTTCTGAGTGTAGTCTGGGAAGTTTAAGGGGTTTCTCTCCAGGTTGATAGCGGGGGTCTGGGCTACTTTTCACCCGAGGTCCTCTAGGATGGGCTCAGATCAGAAACCATGACCTTGTGGTTTTGGAGCAGCCAGTCACGGTACTCTGGAGGCCCTTTTTGGTTTTGATGGTGATCAGTGTTGAACCGACAGATGAACGAGAAGGCTATTGTGCTTTCCCATTCAATTCAGTTTATTTTATATAGAAGTCTACAATCATCTTATTGGTCTTGGCTGCATTCAGCTGTCACACCATTCCACAAACTCACTAAGAACGAGCCTGGAAATGAGAACAATCTGTATTCAGGCTGAACATCAGGGGTGAGAGGACTCAGCCCTGGGGGGAGGATATGTGCTGGAGGCTGGAGAGCCTTCTGTTGACCAGACAGGAGCTCTATGAATGATGTCTGTGGAGCAGCAGCGCCTGTTGATATATATATATATACACATATATATGCATACATATGTAAATGTATGTACATATAAAAAGATAACACAAACAGACAGGAAACACTCAACAACGATGCCAACATCCTCCTTGGTGTCCTGCTCGACTGCCATTCTATAGCAGTCAGAAAAAATAATATTATGTCATTACTTATTCTGTCAGTCACTTGTTGTTTTAACATTCATCCACCTACTAGTATATTTTTAAATGTGACTTATTTCCTCACATATTTTTTTGTATTTATGTACTCATCCACTCACTGACCTCTGTTGTCAGACATGTCAAATGCTGTATGCCGACATAATGAATTGTTTGTCAATATCCATTTCTCTGTCACGGTCATCATCTCTTTGTGTTCCAATTCAATGTGTTCAGCTGTGTGAGAGCCAGAGGGTCGTGATTCTGGACCTGGGCACACAGCCTCGGCGTGTGGAGATCATCAACCTTCAGCCTTTTGAGGACGAAGAAAGCCGAGAGCAAGATCTGACCAGCTCGCCCACAAACACCACCACTGAAAACAGGTGTCTGCGTGTGTGTGTGTGTGTGTGTGTGTGTGTGTGTGTGTTATGCCATCCGATATTGACGTCACCTACCTTCATCGGTGCGTAGGGCTGGACCAGTTTGCAGAACACATCGTATGATATTAGCACGGCAAGTTGATTGATCGCCGTCGGTATTGAGTCGTTCCGGTGGAAGTGGTGGGAAACAGGAAGATGATGTTGTCCATCATCCCTCCCAGTCGACCACAAAATACTTAAAACCTGTGCTATATAAATATTTGATATTGCAGTTGTCGTGGAGTCTTTACCGTTTTTTATTATTGTTTATTGATCGTTTATTTGCTTTGTTTGTTTTGATCTTGTTCCTTTTTTACTCTCTTGTCTCTTGTTTGCACCTTACTGCTGTGAAAACGTACATGTCCCCGATGCGAGACTCATAAAGGATTATCTTATCAAGTGTCATCCATAAAGGAAGTCCCATCAGTACCGTTGGGTCCTTATGATGATGAACAGATGAACATCGTATCCAGAGGGGATATTCACTCTGTCCTGTATGGTACTGATGCTCCTGTCCAGAGCCGCATCAGAACCGTTGGTACCTTACAGACATGATACCTGCTGATTTAATGCACTCAAATATGCATAAATATACAGATGAGCAATACCAGGCCACAGCGATGACTCGTGTGAACTCGGGAAGACTTTATTTATGGAGGTGCATATGCGCAGGTTCATGCACGGTCCTTGTCTAAAAAACACAATGATGTCAAAATTCGAATCCAAACTTGGCCATCTATGGTATCTTTTGTTTTCTATAAGCCCAAAAAGGATTGAAGGAGTAAATGTGGCAGAGTGTGACCCCATTCTGCTTCTGCTGATTGTAGCTTCCAGACTCCGGAGGCCGAGACGCCGAGCCCAGAGCCGAGGGACGAGGAACCGGACGTAACGCAGCGAACCGCCGGAGAGGAGAGGCTGGAGAAGAGGTTGGATTCCTCCAAGCAGCTGACCACAGACGACAAGAAAGCCAAGAACAACAACAACAACAACATGTTGGCTTGTAAGTTACCTTTCCTTCCCAAATGACCCTTCACGGGAAAAAAGGGAAGAAACCTTCAGGAGAGCAACAGAGGAGGATCCCTCTCCAGGATGGACAGAACAATAGATGTCATGTGACCAGAAGGACAGATTTAGAAATTAAACACATTCAATGAATATGACAGAGTGTATGACAATTGAAATGCTCCCAATCTGGAATCTGCACTTTTAAAGACGCTCTGACATAACACAGCATGATGTGGTCTTCCAAAGTACATGAATGGGATAATGACATGAAGAGTTATCATCCTGTGCTTACACATGTGGGGTTTAATTTGTCGGTTCATGGCATAATACGTAATAAATTAGTCGAATACAATAGAAGATGTTTAAAAAATAATATATCAGACATTGTGGAATTTTTTTCAGAATTTATTGCCAAACATTTTTTTTGATGGGCCAAGTACAGAAAAAGAAATGGAGTTACGGGTTGTGGAATGACACGCCTCTATAAAATCAGCATCCTCCAGTGGGTAAAAGTCATGGAAGGAAAATGTAATCTTAGAAGACAGACATTGAGTGTTTATACTGTATGAAACACAAATGTATTGTATCACCTCAAACCGTAGCTTAATAAAACCAACATAACTTGACGAATATCCAACATTTACTACCTATCGGCTTCCAAGTCTGAGTAATTGTTGCCCAAAAATAATAAGCAAAGCCAACGGAATCAGTCACATATTCATTATTCCACCCAGTCCAATCTGTTTTTTTAAAGACATATAACGTTTATTTTTACAATCAATTCAATTTACAATTCAATTTATTTTGTATAGCCCAAAATCACGAGTTAAAAAATCAGCCTCAGAGGGCGTTACAATCTGTACACATACAACATCCCTGTCCCAGGACATCTCTCCCCAAAATCATCCGTGACTGCACCGAACTCTCGTTTAAATCACTAATCAAAACCCACCTGTTCAAAACTGCTTTTAATGTGTGATTGTGTGCTCTGAACGTTCTTATTTGCTTTTATCGTTTGTTTTTTGTAATTTTTAATGCATAGATTTTAGGATTTTTAAAATTATGTGTTGTAAAGCGTCTTTGAGAATTATGAAAAGCGCTATAGAAATGTTATGTATTATTATTATTATTATTATTATCTTTACGTTTTTTTTATTTTATCTCTGCTGTTTTGTTTTTACACCGATAAAAAAACAGAAAAGAAACCTTCTCCCTTTCTTCTCCTCATGCAGCGCAGACATTCGCCCTGGTGACCAGTGACACGTGAGCGACGCCGGCCTCGACATCCACACTGGCATCCCCTAAATGTAGCCTGCCTGCACAGAGCATGGGCCACGGACTACTTTGATACTCCTGTTCCATGCCCACTTAGAGGCTGAGACCGAGAGGATGACAGCCCTGCTAGCGGACTTCACACAAACGGGCCGTCATCACTTCCAGACAGAAAATAAAAGCAGATTAACTTTATCTTTCCATACTGAAACATCCCTGAACAAAAACACCAATTCTATGGAGTCAAATTCGTCTCAAAACATATCTGCATAAAAATAGGATTGTGAAATAGGGAAGGCATACAACATTTAGATGATAATTGGGTTTTCAATTAAATATACACAAGCAACACACAGAAAATGCTTATTCTCCGAATCAGTTTCCAGCCGTGCATTAACAAACCAGGTCCATCAAGTGGAAGGCCAAGGAAGAGTTGATGAACTCAAGTATCAACTGAACCCCACAATCATGAAAATGGGTAGTAGTCTGTTGCACTGGTTTATTTAATCTTAGAAAAGCTCAACTTCTTTTTTAAAAAGATCACAAATCTTTACAGACATGATACCTGGTGATTGAATGCATTCAAATATGCATAGATATACAGATGAGCAATATCACAGTGTTGTGCCAATGATTCATGTGAATTCGGGAAGACAGTCCTGACTGATCGACCTTTATTTATGGAGGTACATATGCGCAGGTTCATGCAAGGTCCTAATGTTCGACATGTCTATGAAACAAAATGATGTCAACATTCTAATCTTTCAAGTCGCCAATCTTTCTGAGACCGAGAGCTACTTGACGGGTAGGGAGTGCGATGGAGGGCTCTTCTGACAATGTCCAGCTGGAAGCATTTCAGAAGCAAAGACGTTTTTTTCAACTGAGGGCTTTGGTTGCATCTGGTTGAGGTCAAAATGTCAGCACAAGGTAGAGCACTTGCTCTGGATGAAGGGAAGGCTGAAGAATGTATGGAAGAGAAGACAAGATGTTGTGGGTGAGGAAACATCGAGTATAGATATATAATATTGAGTATTTTACATTTTCAATTCAGTTTATTTTGTATAGCCCAATATCACAAATTAAAAATTTGCCTCAGAGGGCTTTACAATCTGTACACATAGACATCCCTGACCTTTGACCTCACATCGGATCAGGAACAACTCCCAAGAAACAGAAAAAACCCTTTCACAGGGAAAAAAGGGAAGAAACCTTCAGGAGAGCAACAGAGGAGGATCCCTCTCCAGGATGGACAGATGGAATAGATGTCATGTGACCAGAAGGAATCATTACAGAGTTACAACACAACATGAATATGACAGAGTGTATGAATAGTTGGTAGTAGTCATGGACCACGATCCAGACCTCCATGATCCATCAGGCAGATGGAGGTAGAGAGGAGGAGTGGGCGGAGCTTCAGCAGGGCCATGGCAGGAGGCACCAGACCCAGCCAGGTCCGATGGGCCCTATGAGACGTGAAGTCACAAAGACTCCGGGGAGGAAGCAGAGTTAGTGAATGTGAATGTGAATGGAGAGATACAAATTATTTAATAAGTAGAGAGAAAAGAGGAGAGAGGTGCTCAGTGTATCCTAAGCGTCCCCCAGCAGCCTATCAGCCTATAGCAGCATCTCTTGGTCTGGACCAGGTGAACCTGATTCAGCCCGAACTATAAGACTATAAAGAGGAAAGTATTAAGTCTACTCTTAGATGAGGTGACTGTGTCTGCCTCCAGGACTGAAGGTGGAAGCTGGTTCCCTAAAAGAGGAGCTTGATACCTGAAGGCTCTGGCTCCCATCCTACTTTTTAAGACTCTAGGGACCACAAGTAGCCCCGCATTTAGTGAGCGCAGCTCTCTAGTGGGGAGATATGGTACTACAAGCTCCTTAAGATATGATGGTGCATCACCAATCAAGGCTTTATAGGTGAGGAGAATAATTTAAAATGTGATTTTTGATTTTACAGGGAGCCAGTGTCATTGCTTGGTTGAAGAGTTGGAATGAGCCCGGTACACAAAAACCAAAAACATACTTTAGTGGTATTTGCCCCGCCTTTCCTCCTCTGTGTTTGGATGATTTGGGTCAAAAGTGACTGGGACGCACGCGCACCGTATTTCATCCAAAGGTAAAAGGTTTGTATCTATTCTGGGCAGAGAAGAAAAAAGAATCGATCATCCCGTCAGCTGAAACGATTTGACTGAACTGAGGGATACATACGTCTGTTGCGCATCCATTTCTTTCTGGAGCAAATTCACACCACAGGCCTCGCCACAAAGCTGCATTTCAGTCGTGGCACGATTAATTGTACAAATAGAGATAACACTTTCACAAAATAAAGTGTTAGTTTTCAACTTTTTTTTTTCCTTCTTGTGTTGTCGGTTTGCTATAAAGATACACAATCACAATCGTGACTGTATGTACGACTCATTTTGGGGGGAATATAGCTCCATGGATTTGTGTTGCCAACCACACACACACATACAAAACATTTGACACCTTGCTAAGTATTAAAGTCGTCTTCACATAATAATTCTTAGACTATTGTGCTGATCTGGAGGAGGGGATATTTGTATTGTTTCTGAGTTGTTGGAGGTGAGTGTACAGCTTGAAGGGCGAAGCACCACATCTCAACACACACGCAGTGCTTTACTTTAACCCCAAAGTGACCACAGATGCTCTGATTTTGATTATTTTTGTCATTTGAGAGTCCCTTATCAGGATATATTTTTGTTTTGCACCTGCAACATAACATATTGTCCTTCATTGGATATATAAATATATAAAAAGTACATATATGAACATAACGGAGATTTTTACTTTTACAACAAGGTGCCACTTCATGTTGCTGATTCTTTTGGATAGAAAATAAGTATTTAGCAGAAGTTGTGCTTATTAATGCTTAGAAGGCTGTCTGAATCTCCTGAAGTCTGCTGATGACACATTCAAGATGTGAACGTCTGCTTTTTTCAGTTCTGTCTCTTATTGTTTTTCTCTTTCATTACTTCAAAGATATGGGACGTGGCACAGATCAGATATTTTGCATTTGATTCTGTCATAGGTGGTGAAGAATTGGAGAATAGCACATGTAAGAAGCAATAAATTGGACTATGGAGCTCCAGGACATAAAATAAATTTAAAATAGATGTATAAAATGTTTTACAAAATAAAATGACAATAAAACAAGATAACATAATTTATGTACACACTAAAAAGAAGAAGAAGAGTGAATAATAACTATAAGAGGTATTAATATTATTAGGGTCAATATGCAAAAGGTTCATAGCCCATCTGTTTTATATCATGTGAAATAAATATTGATGTTCTTAAAATATGTCTGTTTGTTTATATTTTGTCTGCCAATCTTTTGCTTTGCAGGTCTTTAAAAAAAAAAATTTTACATTGACATGCTACATCATGTCATATAGTTCAAGCATGTCAATGTACAAATTAAACACAAGTTATATTGTATCACAGGTTTCATTGAAAGAGGTAGACAAAGTAGAAAAGTAAGACCATAACATCATACATAATAGAAAGAAATATATTCATCTAGCAAAACTATCCAACATGTTATGTACTTGTTGTAAAAATATATATATATATGTCCTGTTTTATTTATATATATATTTATTTATACACACATATATATGTCCTGTTTTATATATATATATCCTGTTTATATATATATATATATATATACACACACATATATATGTCCTGTTATATATATATATATATATATATATATATATATATATATATATATAATGGTCAGAAGACTAGAAATGGTGGTGCACAATTAAATGGAATATAAATATCATTTAATAAAATGCAATCCTGTTTTTTCCTGTTTTTCATATGTATCTCATTTCATTGTGCACCACCCTTTCTAGTCCTCCACACAATTTAGTAGTCACGCATCCACACACCTCAAACACAACGTATTTTGACAAGGACACTTCGATATTGAAAGAGGAGCCAGAAAAGAAACCGCCAATCTTGCGATTAGTGGACGACCCTCAATAAACAACAGTGACATTCGAAGAGAGAGCAACGTTAGCACAGGCGTTATAGAAGAAGGCCTTTATTTCAATGCAACAAGTCGGCCACTAAGATCTGCACGGTTCAGAGTGGAGCCGTATTTTAAGTCAAGAACGGTGGTTCAGCCATGAAAGCTAAAACTGTCTCAAAAGAGTGGCGGTGCTGAAGGAATATTCACCTTGCTGAGATAAAAACGTGCCTTTTCAGCACTTTTTGAGTTGGATCATTTTTATGTTTGTAGGAACACGTGGAGCTGAGAGGCCACAATGCCGAAGATCGTCTATACTTACAAAAATGACTCACTCGTTTAAAAAAAATGTTTTCAGTCCGCTTCTCTTTGGCGTGCTATATTTAACAGACATCAAATATAGCGCAGATAAGACATGTTGATATATTGAATAAATGTACACGCACTTCTGTACAGATAAGTAATTTCTTCAACTTTATGAACACATTCTTGATGGATGCATTGTTTAGCGACAGAGTGAGACATCTTTTCAATAAAAAAGCTTTGGCCTTGCGGAGCCCGGACGTCATGTAAACCCCCTGCTGAGTTTTACGCTTGAAACGGAGAGTGAGTGGAGGAAGAACGGCAGCCCGAGGCAACTTTCGAGTGGAACGTCCCAAAAATAGCTTTCTACACTGTTCGAAAATGGCTCAAATAACGAGCGACGGGGCCGAACAAGATTCTCAGGCGACGTCGGATAAAAATGGAACCGGGGAAACAGCAGAAACCGGCAAAGAGGGACAGGCCGTGCCGGACCCCAAACAGGAACCGGGCGACAACAGCGAGCACAGAGGAGGAATGGACGTGAACAGTGGCCGCGGCGCGGCTGGGGAGGATGTCGACGGCCCGTCTCCTGCTCCAGAAGACGGCGAAGAGAGCGCGGTACCGACCGAAAAGATGGGCAACGACGAAGGGGAACCCGACGGTAAACTCTCAGAACCGGGGGAAAGTCCCGCACGGGGGAGTTCGGCGAGTAGCACTGATTCCGCCGCCGCACGAGAGGGCTCCTCGCGGGTGCTGAAACAAGAACAAAGAGAGGGAGAGAGCGCGTTCTCCTCCCCGCCCGCCGACGACGCGAAGCCGGCGGAGAAAGCCGAGCGCGGCGCCAAGAGCCACGCCGGCGCGGAGCTGACCGCGTCCGACGGAGAGCCGCTCAGCCGGATGGATTCAGAGGACAGGTCTGTTCTGTGCACGCCGTGTGGAGAGGCCTGCTTTCGAGAAAACCAAGAGGTTACGTGAGGTCACGCCGCGATGCTAAGTTAACCTGTTCGCTTATGCACATTTTAATAGCAGGGTTCATTGTTTCCCGGAATAAAACAGTCGTCGGTTCTGCTGAAAACAGCTGAAGGTTTGGGGACGTTCGCTATAAGTGGTTGAAGTCCACGCTCCCCCCCCCCCCCCCCCCCATACCTCTCCCATGTGGTACCAAGCAGCAATACATTCAATAACACCAACAACAGATCGGTGTGATAGCCTGATAATCCACGTTAGTTGATAAAGTAATTGGCACAATAGTATAAATGTTGTGTTAAAACAATCAGATCTAATTGTGACTAGTTTCCATCAGCAGTCAGATGCTTCATAATTTTCTTTGTGGTTGTCCAAACATTAATTAACAGCAATCCTTCACAACAAATATCACTTTTCCAAATATATTTTATGATCAGCACCAACTGTAACACCAGGCGGAACAATCGATGCTTGTCTGAGTGGTTAGAGGTTAGCTACAGCTCACGGCTATTTTGACAGTAAAATAGTATATTGTTAATAATAATCAAGGATTTCGAGCGTGAATCGCACAATTCCTCAAAGGCAGTGTCAAGGACCGTTCTCTAGAATGTGAACTTCGCCTTGAGTTCTCTGGCAGATTGAAACTGCAAATAATTCCGAGTCGTTATGAAACTGGTTACATTCTGAACCGTGGCCAGATATCTCACCTCGCTCAGTAAATACCATCATGACGACATTACCACTTGTGAAACCTGTACTGTGCTACCCTCAGGCTGCTTATTAGTCAGTATGAGGAAGCTCATAAACCCATTTTCACTTTGACTTCAGGGAATTGAACTCTTAACCTTCTTGTGGATTCATATTTATTTTATAGTGCACAGTAAAAAGGCTACACGCCCTTTTCAATGGTCGCCGGTGACATGAAACGACAAACGGGACGTCTGAAAAGTGCAGCTGTGAGGGGCCCGACGGATGTTTCCCCTGCACCCTGTTCTGTTTCGTCAGGAGACGAGTGCGGCTAAGCAATCCCCCCAGTGCTGCACTTGAACCGAGACGACGTGGCAGGCGGAGCGGTCCCCTTGCGTTGCCCGTCGTGTGAACACGGCGTCATTCAGGCAGCTGTGATGTCAGTTGTCGGAGTGATTCGTCTCTCAAAACCAGGCTGCCGTCCACTCGGATCTTCTGGACGAATGCAGATTTACAAGCACAGCTCATTTGGTGTTGTAGAGAAAAGCTGCGTGGGACAAATCGACTGCCGTATCAGGCGTTTCCTTTTCGGTTGAACCGCGTCACGTCTGTGGGTGGAGGTGGAATAAATCTTTAAATGCTGTTTGTTTGCTGAGCACACGCCACCCACCGATGGAAGAAAGTGAGAAGCAGCCGACGGCTCCAGAAGAGCTCGTGAATGCATCTGGGGTGAAGATGTTTTATGTTTGTGTTGCTTGAGGTCATGTCAGCATAACACACAGAGAGCAGTAAGCACAGGGATCAGAGCAGATGGTCAGCTGGCTTCCCATCGGTTCAGCTCAGTAACCCTAACCCGGCAGTACACGGTTCAACCTTAATGGTTTTTTTCCCCACTTGCCCAGTGAGCTACTTGCACAAAGCCTCTTTTTCTTTGTGTCTCCCACACCAAAAGGATGGGTATTGGTTCCAAATGATGAGGCAGTTACTAGTACCAGGACCCTGAAAGTGACCATGGCAGGGTTGGTACGGTCATGGAAAACCTGGAAAAGTCATGGAATTTTAAAATGGTCATTTTCAGGCCTGGAAAAGTCATGGAAAAAACTTAAATCATCAAAGTTTTGGAAAAGTCATGGAAATTTGTTATAATCACGTGTTCATTTACACCGAGTTTGAAATAATTAATGTTTTTTAAAGAAAGACGCTCAAAATATAAGCCGGCGTACGCTCTCAATACGCAAAATGTTCTACATTTTTCATGTTTATACCGAGATTTCAGTTTGGTCATGGAAATCTGGTTTAAAGTCCTGGAAATGCATCGATCAGAACCCTGATATATGTTGTCGAAGAATACTTTTTATCAAAAATAATTCTTGTGCACAAAGTAAATTGAATGGTTGAATTATTGGGAAAAAATAACTTCAAATTCACTCTCCATGAATGGACCTGGACTTGTACAGCGCTTCTCAGGTCCGCTCTCAATACGCAACATTTTCTAGATTTTTCATGTTTATACCGAGATTTCAGTTTGGTCATGGACGTTTGGTTTAAAGTCCTGGAAAAAGTCCTGGAAATCCATCGGTCAACATGTGTAAGAACCCTGTCATGGGTACTTCATCCGCCCTCTAGGTAATGGCTGCACAGGGTGTGTCAAGTTTCTCTCTCCAGTTTTGAGTTCAGTCACATCCTCAGAGTCGACCCTCTGAGCTGCATCCGTCTGTCATCACGTTGTGTACCATCGTGTGATTATTCAGGATCTGTACCGTCCTTTATGTGACGGCAAGTGCTCATTTTTGTCAGGAATTTGTCGTAATGTGTGTGTGTGTTCTCTTCAGTATCGGCAGCACTCTGATGGACATGGAGAGCACGGCGTCCAGCGGCCGCTCCACGCCGGCCATGCTCAACGGTCACGGCGCGGCGCCGTCGAGCGGCTCGGCGCCGGCCGGCGGCGGCAGCAAGTCTCTGGGCTCCACGTGCTGCTGGGATCACTGCCAGCTGCTGTTCCCCAGCAGCCCCGACCTGGCCGAACACATCAGGGCCACGCATGTGGACGGCCAGAGAGGAGGGGTCAGTGTCTCGCTCGGGTCTCTGTGTGCGTCGCTCCCCGGGGATTTATCAAGGAAGGCTCAATGTAATCCCCGTTTTCATGTTAAGATGATTAGAGGCCACAACGGGAAGTGGTTCGGTCCCCTCTGGGCCCTCTGTGATTGTCTCTACGACGTGATTCCATGATCATCGCATAATAAAACTAGAACGGGCACTCGGTAGAGCGCATACCTTCGCATATCACAAGATTGGGCATTGAATTATGAACATTTTGGCATTAGTTGCACGCCAATTGGATACAAATTGACCGCTATGGTAAAAAGAAGATTTTGACCTTTTCATGACCTTGACCTTTGACCCGATCGATCCCAAAATCTAATCAAATGGTCCCCGGATAATAATCAATCATCCCACCAAATTTCATGCGAGTCAGTTTAATACTTTTTGTGTTCTGCGAGTAACACGCATACAAATAAATAAATAAATACACGGCGATCAAAACATAACCTTCCACATTTTCAATGCGAAGGGAATGACACGTTGTTCTTTGTGTTTTCTATTAACTGGACTTCTGATTGGGTGAGCTCTAATCCATGAATGAAAAGGGCGTTTCTATCGGACAACAAAGCTCTTCATTAGACCCAGTTTGACAATCACTCACCTCCCGATTGTTTGGTTTGTCAAAGCGTGCCTTTTCCCCGGGAATCACAACAATCACAAATTGGCCTCTAAAGGGCTTTACAATCTGAACACCTCCTGTCACATCAGAGGAGGAGAAAGTCAGCTGACGGTACTTTAAGAGGCCTTTTGTTCTCCGGTAATCACACCCCTGCTGCTCCGTCTGGGTGTCGATTGGTTATCGGTGTGTGCGCTTGTCTGTCACACAGGTGTTTGTGTGTCTGTGGAAGGGCTGCAAGGTGTACAACACGCCGTCCACCAGCCAGAGCTGGCTGCAGAGGCACATGCTGACCCACAGCGGAGACAAGCCGTTCAAGGTGACGCCTCAGAGAATACCGTCCGGGTCGCCTCACTTTGACCTTTCAGCTGACCCTTGTGAATCGTGTGAATCTCGCAGTGTGTGGTCGGAGGCTGCAACGCCACATTTGCCTCCCAGGGGGGGCTGGCCCGTCACGTGCCCACTCACTTCAGCTCCCAGGGTTCCTCCAAAGTGTCCAATCAGGGCAAAATGAAGGAGGAGTCTCCGTCCAAGGCTGGCCTCAACAAGAGGAGGAAACTGAAGAACAAACACAGACGCTCCCTCCGTATGTCCAGCACACACACCAACACACACCTTTTGACATGTTCACGCTGTTCCATTTTTATTGATGCTTTCTGGTTTTTGAATGTGATTTCTCAGAAAGTCCTGAAGAGTATGTCCTCAAACGTCCAGCTGCACTCGGTATGAACTGATTTAGATTTTGGTGGTCGAAATTCACGAAAAAAAACGTGTGGTCATAACTGAAGAACTTGTATACTTATTTATTTTTTTGTCACTTCAATTTTTGTATTTGTTTAGTGATATAAACATAAAACAAGTACAAAAATGTCAGACATAAACATATATATATATACACACATATGCATACCCCTACACCCATACACACACACATATATATACATACACACACACACACATACACACACATACCCTCCCCCCTCCTCAACAATCAAAAACAAAAACAAAAAACAACCCCGGCACCCCCTTAATTATCTTTTACTTGTAAGTATGTACACACCACCCCAAATCTGACCCCTGAGTATTTGACTCCTAATTTGTAATAAACGTGTATCCTTATTGACGATCTCACACACATCTAATAGACTAAAATGCTGTAAAATACAACGTGACTGGTTAGTGGGGGCATATATATATATATATATATATAACCAGCAGGCGGGGATTCTAGCTTCTGTCCCCGTGTCGCTTTCCTTTCGCCTTCTCTCGTGTGGGATCAGAACACTGAGACGCTTCATTCTCTGGCTCAGTTCTCAAATCGAGAATGCAGAATAACTGCTCTGTTCCTCCTGATGGGATGGATGGATGCACTGATCATCATCGGAGCATCCATCCATCCATCCATCCATCCGGCATCTGTTGCTGGGTGACATTTATAACCAGTTGTATTTAGTATGGAGATGACCTCCCTGTATATACTACTTTTTTGGGGCATTTTGACTTTTTTATCAGGTAGATTCAGACAGTGAGAGCCATTTGACGACCATCCACCACTCCATTAATAATCTGTTTTGATCATCAAAGAATATATTGCATTTGATTAAAAAATCAATACAAATAGATTGTCACGCACAATTCCCTTCAAACACACACTTCGAGCCGTGGAAGGTCATTTCTTTAGTTATTTCTTTATCTATTTAATATTTCTACATTGTGGGCGATATTCTTCTTTAGCATGTTGAATGATGTGCCGACGCGCCTCATGTTTGGGAATGTGCGTTTTGTGTAATGGACGACTAAGACTTGGCGGCGCCCTCATTGCTCTTCACCAGTCTGCCATAAGTCGTGTAGACATGTGGGTTGTTTACGTTGTTTATGTTCATTTTGGGGGGGTGGCTTTGACAGGAGGGCGGCTGCTTGCTAGTTTCAGGGGATTCTGGCGCTAGTGCTGCTATTTTAAATTGGAAAAGAGATGACAACATTTGGCCTTGTTTTTTAGGTCTGCTCTTCTTTCTTTTTTTTTATGTAGCTCATTCTTCTTTTTTAAGTTCAAAATATTTCTTTGTCTCCAGCCCGACCTCACGACTTCTTTGATGCTCAGACTATGGACGCCATCCGCCATCGAGCCATCTGCCTCAACCTGGCAACACATATCGAGAGCCTGGGCAACGGACACAGCGTGGTCTTCCACAGCACGGTGGGCACACACACACACACACACATAATTCATGTCATTCTGCAGCAGAGCAGCATCTCATGCCTGTGTGTTGTGTATGTTTAGGTAATAGCCAGAAGGAAAGAGGACTCTGGGAAAGTGAAGGTCTTGTTACACTGGGCACCAGAAGACATGTAAGTCCTGCTCGTCATCATCACTCTGTCTTCACTTCATCCTTCTGCTCTGCTCCCCTCAACCTCTTTGAGCAGTAAATACAAAATAACATCGAAGTATTGGTCAAATCAATTCCAACTGCTGAAATGATCTTGGACACAAAGGAATGACAAGTTTAACCCTCCTGTCACCTTTGGGGTCAATTTGATGCCATTCAATGTTTAACGTCTCTAAAAAAATTATTGACATCATTTTTTTTGCTTCATATTTCATGGCTTTTCCTAATTTATTGGGGATAACTGGGAAAACCTAAAATTCACATGACGATATGTTTTCAATGTCCTGTACACAACTTATAAATTTGTAAATTTGACCCCAGGCTGTTTTTCACTGTGTAAAACATATAAGAAATATCAACTTTTTTATTTATTTTAAGGGCTATTTAGGTCGGCAACAAACAAACATAAAGTGACACTTAAACTTGGTAAACAATATTAATTCTAATAATTTTCTGGAGGTTTTAATTGCTGGGGTCAAATTGACCCCAAGGGTAAAATATGTTAGTAAATTTGAAGGTAACAGGAGGGTTAAACTTTTATTTATTTAATAATTTTGGGCCCATAATAATTTATTTATTTTGTGTGTTTTTCTTCTGAGGCTAAATGGCACTACGACCCTGTTTTTAGAGTGTATAAAGTCCTTGATGCTCCATCAACTGAACCCCTGTAGCCTTGCATGTGTCTGCAGGTGTGCTGTATGTACATTATGCACTCATTATTTCAATCTTCTGATGCGTACCACAATGTGATGCTAATCAGCCATCTGTGCCCTGGGACAGGGATGTACAGCTTGTAAAGTCTGATATTGAGCTATTTCCTGAATTTAATTGAAATTCCAAGTTATACATGGAGAATATTTGGTGTATTGACAATTATATAAAATGATCAAGTGTGTCACTTTGGCTGTTCCTCAAGTCAAAGGTGTTTGGCATTGTAACTCGAGAGGAAATCATGTGACAATCAAGCTTTTCACGGTCACACTGAAAGGAAAACATCACATGTTGCCGTGAGGGGAAATGCATTCCAGCTGTGAGCTCGGATCCAGTGAGTGTAAATGTACAGTGAGGGTAAAGCAGGGTTCGTACGGTCATGGAAAACCTGGAAAAGTCATGGAATTTTAAAATGGTCATTTCCAGGCCTGGAAAAGTCATGGAAAAAACTTAAATCATAAAAGTTTGGGAAAAGTCATGGATATTGTTATAATCACATGTTCATTTACGCCGAGTTTGAAATAATTAATACGTTTTTTTAAAGAAAGACGCTAAAAAAATAAGCCAGCATACGCTCTCAATACGCACAATTTTCAAAAATGTTCATGTTTATACCGATATTTCAGTTTGGTCATGGAAATTTGGTTTAAAGTCCTGGAAATCCATTGGTCAACATGTGTAAGAACCCTGTAACGGTACTTCTCTCCTCGGGTCAGACTGCCAGATGTGTGGGTGAACGAGAGCGACCGACTGCAGCAGAAGACCCAGGTGGTTCATCTGTCCAAGCTACCCACAGACACAGCTGTGCTCCTGGACCCCAGCATCTACAGGTGTGTGTGTGTGTGACTCCTGGATGTGGGTAACAACACACACAAGAGAAATCTCTAACCCTCTTTTCTGCCGTAGGATGTTCTTCTAACCACCTCCGGAGGAACTCCACTGTCACTTCCTGCTAAGCTGACAACGAGGAGGAAATCGTCTCCTCTTCGTCTCCATATCTTCTCTCCCAGAGGACGCTGAGAGTTCAGCGACTTCTTTGCCGTGTCCGTCGGCGTCCACCAGGGTTTTCTGCATTAGGTGCTGAGTTTGCAGAAGGCGTGTAGGAGAAGATGTTGACTGTTTTAGGTAATGCAACTAGACTGAAAGCTAACTGACAGACGTGTAACTAGACACATGTAGAGAGAAGCTGTCTTTGTAAATACTTGAGATTTGTAATATATTTTTATACTTTTCATTTTTACTCTTCTGAAGATAGATGTCTTTTTTTTCTGCCAAACATTTAAAATAAAGTGATAATATTGGTTATGTGCATATAGCTGGCATTGCTTGGTTTGATGTCATTAAACTTTTTTTCCAACCTCCTCTCAGTCTGAAGTCTTTACCTGCCAGCTGTATTTTTATTTACAAAGGACATGAATCAAAAACACACATTGTAGGAACACATTACATAACATGTCCCCCACTCTTCTTCCATAAGAAACGTGTGGTTACCACTAGACTGCTGCATGTAGTATTACAGGTAGTCTGTTCAAACATGGGTGGGAGAAAATTAGTAAACAAAAATACAGAAAAAGTTTGATCCTAACTCTACCCATCAGAGGGAGTCATTAGGGTCCTCGTCGACTTCGTCGTAGAGGAACCTATTGTTTTTCAAAGGATT
Source organism: Pseudoliparis swirei (assembly GCF_029220125.1). Lineage (NCBI taxonomy): Eukaryota > Metazoa > Chordata > Actinopteri > Perciformes > Liparidae > Pseudoliparis > Pseudoliparis swirei. The sequence goes on along the minus strand of NC_079397.1, from coordinate 15,306,807 downwards.
ATTATTATTCTCGGTCCGCAAGAAACGTCGACTGTCCGCACCCCGTACGCCCCAGCAGACTTAAATTCCACATGCAGAAGCAGACTGGTGAAAATTTTCATATTATTGAGTTTTTGTATTAGTACATAAAGAAATGGCTCTATAGCGCCCCCTACAAACTTTCTTTAGTAGTTTTCTTCCCCCGATGACCGATTGACTTGAGATTTGGTCCAGAGGTCAGAATTGACCAGCTCTACAAAAAAGCCTCTCAGACCCCTAAGCTCCGCCTACTTAGATTTTCCGCCATTTTGAATTTCTTTAAAAACTTTTTTCCAACTTCTCCTAAACGCTTCGTCCGAATCATACACAACTTGTTGTGGTTCATTATTGATTCAATGCCATCATAAATCTTCGAAAGATAGTTAATATGTCATTGCGTTCAGAAGATATGGACCAATGAACATCCAAGGGGTGTGGCCTTATTTGTAAAGACACCTAACTTCCAAATCACTTGGACTATCCTCACCAAATTGGTAGCCTATGTCCACAAGGACACCTTTAACCTACCTTACATTTTTCATAACGTTTGAACATTAGGGGGCGCTATAATCAATCCCTCAAAATATGCCTTTTTGGCCTTTTTTCATGTTTTTAGGGGTTGTAAAACAGTTAACTCCTCCTAGAGCTTACACCCGATTCATTCAAAACTTGGCCAGTATGGTCTTGAGACCTTTGTCTTGAAAAATCTTTGAAAGATTTCAAAAATATTAAACTATGTGCGTTTGCCGGACCGGCAAAGAAACGCCATTCGCCATGAAAATTGACGTAGTTGTAACTCAGCCATACATAATGGAATCTGCTCCATATTTCTCATACATCATGACATAATGACCCTGAAGACATCCATATGCTAATTTTTTTTTCTGGACGCCATGAAAATTGACGTTGTTGTAACTCAGCCATACATAATGGAATCTGCTCCATATTTCTCATACATCATGACATAATGACCCTGAAGACATCCATATGCTAATTTTTTTCTGGACTTAGCGCCAACTAGTGGCACTAGGAAGTTACATGTTTTTTACTTTTATACACTGCTCCTCGCAGATTATTCAGATCGCTCTCAAAATATACCAGAATAGACCTAAGACCTTGATGATGCTTCCCTGTGGAGCTCGTAGCGACACGTTGAATCACATTCACATGTAATTTACATGACAAGGTCTAGACTTCACATGGATACACATGATGCATGTATATGTTCAAATTGTCACAGCGCCCCCTGCTGGCAACCCTGGACTCGCTCAAATCTGCTCCAAACTTCTCATGCTTCGTAGAATTCAAGGCCTGAGGATATCAACAAGCCTTTTTTCACTCAGAGTCAAAGCGCCACCGACTAGCAAAGTAAAATCAGTGTCGCGTGACGAACGGTCAAACGCCCGAACGCCGTGCATGCGCTCTCGGCCGAGGGGGCCGGCGTCCGGCCAGCACCCCCGACGTGCGAAGCAGGAAGAGGACCCGTTCATCGCTGCTTGCAGCTTTAATTTATATTTATATTGCAACGGTTAATTCATTTATTTTTATATAATCAAGCCTCTTTTCATTGAGCTAGGGATAATTGTATTTCTATGGAAGGGTACAATAGAACTCTTATCCGAGTTTCCATCCAGATAGATTAGTTTAGCGTTTCCTGTTTATTCTGTTTTATTGAAAGAATTGAAAAAAAGTACTCTGCGTCTTCATGGAGCTGCTGCATTGCACTCTGTGGATCTCCATCAGCAACACGCTGATTGATGTCATCACTTGTTAATTACCTTCGCATTGAAAATGCGGAAGGTTATGTTTTGATCGCCGTGTATTTATTTGTATGCGTGTTTGCGTGTTATTCGCATAAGTCAAAAAGTATTAAACCGAATCGCATACAATTTGGTGGGATGATTGGTTATTATCCGGGGACTATTTGATTAGATTTTTGGATCGATCGGGTCAAGGTCAACGTCAGGAACAGGTCAGCATCTTATTTTTTCCATAGCGCGGTCAATTTTTATCCAATTGGCATGCAACTAATGCCAACATGTTCATAATTCAATACCCAATCTTGTGATATGCGAAGCTATGCGCTCTACCGAGTGCCCGTTCTAGTTTAAAATGTAAAAAACCGCATCGCTTTTGGTGTGAACGCACCTTTAGGTTCTCTACTGTCGCTCGATTCCCAGCACAAAAATCGCTGACGTCATAATCAGTGGCCGGAAATCGTCCTGACCGCAGAAAGCAATGGCCGGGCTGCTGAAAAAGGTAAGAGTAGAGGTCATGTTAATCCTTGAAAGAAGCGCACTAAAAAGTTACTTACGAACGAAGTCACTGTTGTTTTACCGTCGGTGGACTCACGGGGCTGAGGCACGCGCACAGGCTGCAGGGGTGTTTCCGTTAACTCGCTAGGTGAGCTAACTAGGCTAGCTGCTGTCAGCTTGTTTTCGGGTCACATTGATACGGTAGCTCCCGACTGCATCCTGTAAACAAGGAATAAATACAGCGACTACCGTGACCAGACACTGTTTCAAATGAACAATAACGGTTATAATATAAATCTACTTTATAGTTTAATATAAATCTACTTTATATTATAAATTGTACAAGTCCTAAGGTCCCGAACTAACGTGAGTTGTTCCCGAGAGAGAGCCGGTGTTACGGTTTAACAGGCGACCGTGTTAACTGGCGACTTTTCAGCCGAATACCTCCGTTGTCGTGGTTACGACGGCCGTTAGAAAAATAGGATAGAGGACACGTATAGCTGTCCTCGTGAATGCCGCGTCGCACCCTGTACATAATAATATATACTATACAAATTAAACAATGCGGCATTCACGGGGTATAGCTACGTGTTTTCTTCCTATTTTCATAACCTGTCTAACTACAACAATTTACGCGTTAGGTTCACAGTCGCCAGTTAACACGGTCGCTTCTTAAACCGTAACACCGGAGTTCCTAAATGCAGCCAATCATTAGCTATTAAAAATAACACGGCAGGCCGGATGATTTTCTTGTCTTATGCTTTAGATTTTCAGTCAACAAATAAATACTTAAAAAACGGAGCTTTTTGAACTACATTTTTTTTAAAGGATACCACTTGAGATCAAACTGATTGTTTTCACACAAGTCACAATAAGCTCAGCATGTGTTAACAGCAGTGTTGTTATGTGCTACTTAAAACTAATTATTTTCAATGATTTATTTAATTTCCCTGGAGCCATAAATCCTGTCGATATAGCACATTGTTGGTCCGAACAAGCTAAAGTGACTAATTTCTCTCCTGCTGGTCTCTTCCAGACGACCGGCCTGGTGGGCCTGGCGGTGTCCCACAGTCCGCACGAGGTGAGCGTCGTCACTGCGGTTTTATTGGTGATGGTGGACCATGTGATCACATGAAGCCACACGATACTTCACGCCTCCTCAGCCATCGCTGGTAAACACGGGATCTGCTCTGGTCTTCTTCTCAGCATCTGAGTATTCTGTACTCCAAGATCTTGGCGTCGCTGGAGGGCATGCCGCGGGACGCCGCCTACAGGAAGTACACGGAGCAGCTGATCAGCGAGAGGTTCGACCACGTCAAAGCGGTGAGTGAGCGAGTCGGTCCGGCTCTCAGATGCCGTCGCTTCACACACGGCCGGAGTGTTTGAGATGGCGTGAAACGGCGACACCTGCAAGGTGTGTTCTTCTTCAACGGATACAAACAAATTCTCTCTTAGGCTGCGTTTACAACAAAAGCGTTGTGAATATTCAGAATGCTTTTAGTGTAAAGGACTCTGAGTCTCATCCAGGCTTTAGGTTTGGATCAGCCCTTAGTGGTGAACGTGTGTGTGTATGATCAAAGTGTGTGTGTGTGTTTCACAGGAGGCCGATGTTGAGAAGTTGGAGAAGAAGTTAAATGGTGGGCAGATTGAAGAAGTGATTCTTCAGGTACGGTCTCATTTCATTTCTTCATGATGCACATTAAAAAGTAAATTCTAGTTATCATTTAAGCCCATTTTTTTTATTTTGTCAGTTGATGTTGAAATTTAGAAGTGCCGATCAGTCTGTGTTGTACTTGTATTTCTTGTATTTTACAACCGTGTGTGCGCCTCGTCTTCTGTGGTGCTGCTTTAGAGATGCTTGCCAATTGGGTTTCTTATTTTGAAGGATCGTTTGTCCTCTGGCAGCGGGGCAGTCAGTGATTCCCATTAATATTTTTGGTACACTGACCTCCGGCTCTAGACAGTTTACAGTCTTTGTTTCACTTTATTTTCATAACGTGCTGCCATTTATTAGCTTTTGATGAATATGAACAAAGGTCCAGAACATCACCGTAATGTGTAAGTTGTTCTATGATTTAGTCCCATATCATCGAAGTAGCCAACAGTTGTATGTAGTCAAATCAATTAAAGTTAAATATCTCAACAATGTCAGATTTCAAATTTGAACTGGATGAATTACAAATACATGAGAAAGGTCTAAATGAGAAAATAACATTTATTTATTACAGAGCTTTAAAAAATATTTTAAAAAGTAACTTAGGAAAGTGAACTGAATTATCCTGCAGCTTCAAATTCAGGTGTGAAGTGATGTCACCCAAAAAAGCCACGATATATTCAGATTTTAGAGAAATTTGTGTGCAGGGGATTATACAACGGGTTATTGACACCACTTGTTTAGTCTCCTCTCCGTCAATGTTGGCCAGTGAATTCATGTTTTAGAATTCTGGTCATGTTGGACTCTTTGCTTTATTTTCTGAATATTGTTTATCGTTACCAAGTCTTAACTTCAAGGGGAAATTCCTAGAACTTGGTCACTAGTAGCAGCTCTTTGTACCAGGAAGCTCATCTCAATTCACCAAACTGAAAGCAGTATATCTGACTTGGCTGCTATTGAAGGTTTAATTTAATGTGTGTATGTGTGTGTGTGTGTCCCGTGTGCAGGCGGAGTGTGAGCTGACTCTGTCTAGGAAGATGGCAGAGTGGAAACCATGGGAGCCCCTGATAGAAGAGCCTCCTCCCAACCAATGGAAATGGCCCATATGAATACCTGCTCATGGCAGACTGTCTGTGAGATCCAAACCGCTGCTTCTTGTACAAATCTTTGTCCTAGACGAATAAAAAAGGCATACAAACAACATTTCCTTGTTTATTCTCAGGAGTGAACTTGGCGTAACTACATTCCATATTCACACAAAGCCCTTCCTCATATGAACAGCAACACTTCAGAGTATTCAGCTTTCCACAGTGATCATAACAACAGGGAAACGGATTAACCAGATTGTTAATCTTCCTTTTATTTTGTGGTACATTCCAAAAAAAGAAGATCCATCATGGTGCCACATGGCATATCCTTTCAAAGAATTTGAAAATGTAAATGACAGCGCTGGAAGAAGAAACAAATCAATTTATGTGGCACCGTAATAAAAATAAGATATTCAGTTTAGGTCCTTCAAAGATAAATCCAGTAAATGTGGCAAACATAATAGTATGATGGATCACTTTTTAGCCGCATAATGACTTCCATCCACACTTCCTCCTCAGCCTCTGACCTCCTGTAAGCTGCTGGTGGCTCTCTGTAACAGCTGGAGCATTATGGGATAGATGGGAGCAAACTCCTTCCCCTGGCGAGCCCTCACTGACTGCACATACGCCTCCAGAGCGCCCCTTGAAGGACAACAGAGAACACATGTTTGTCATTGGAATGTTTCTGACCACAGGTCACATGATCAGAGGTCACTGTGAATGATGGATGTCTGGACTGTCAAGGGAAAAAATAATATAAAAATATTTCTTCATGGAATGTTAAAAGACGTGTGATGTTGTATTTCCATATACGTATATATACATATATATATTATATATATACACATATTATATATACATATATATACATACATATATATATATATACACACACATATATGTTCTGGAATGCATTACTGGGATTAAAATACTTTCATTTTTTGCACTTGCAATGATGACTCAAAAATATAATTTAGTGGGGCGGCTTTAGCTCAGTGGGGTAAGAGGGCCGTCCTGCAACCGCAGGGTTGTGGGTTCGATCCCCGCTCTCCCCATTAGTTGGTGTCCTTGAGCAAGGCACTGAACCCCAGTTGCTTCCAGGCGCTTCACCGCAGCCCACTGCTCCTTAATAACTAAGGATGGGTTAAATGCAGAGAACTAATTTCCCCTTGGGGATTAATAAAAGTGTATATTCTAATAAACTGAATTAGAGCCGTGGTGATTCATCATCTCTGACACTGAGGGAGCACACTCCATATGGTCATATAAAGAATAACCTATATATCTGTAAGATATAACATATATGTTACTGATCTTATGGTCTTTATAAAATGAGCGAGTCTCATTGGAGGCAAACAAGCAATGATCCTGGGATATTTGCTTTTGCATGAGTGGGTTTTGGATGCGAGAGGTTTTCCCGGTGATGTCGGTAAAACCGTATTAATTAAACTTTCTGTATAGTGTGTAAACTTCTAAAGCCGTTTAAGAAGGCATATGGTTTTTATTTTAATTCAAACCCACAGTCAAACACAATGCTGGACTTAAATGGCTGTAACTCAACAGTCCTCTAAAGTCATAAGAAATACATTTTTAGATGACGACACGCATGCACACTGAAAAAGGAGCACGCCGTTAAAAAGAAGGATACCTGATAAGAGTGAGCCTGTCTCTCTCAGAGGGATGATCGTCCAACCACTGGGAATAACGGGCGATAGACCACTCCGCTCTCTGTGGGGAACACTTATTTAGAGAGATGCAGTCACACACAGTCCTCAGGGGAATAACTAGTTAGAAAGTTAAGACTGGGTTCAAAGGTCAGGTTACATCTGGATTCAGGTGTGTTTTGTGTGTGTGTTTTTTTACTGGGTTTATTTAATAAGGGACAGTGCACATTAATAAAAACATTTCAGTAAATGTGCCAGAGTTAGCCAAGAGGCTATTTTTCATCTGTATTGTGTGTGTGTGTGTGTGTGTGTGTGTGTGTGTGTGTGTGTGTGTGTGTGTGTGTGTGTACTGGCCTGGTGAGGTGACTTGAGCTCAGATGGTGCTCTGTTTAGGAAGAAATGCAGCAGGGTGCTATAGGGGATCAGGTCACCCACAGCTGGACTGCTGGCTATCAGCTCGCTGGTCTGGAACAGCAGCGGCCTAGAACACAAAAGACACAATATATTATATTATATATATTGTGTAGGAATAGAGTAATGGACAAAGTCCATTAAGTGATGATTCTGTCGAGACTCCGCCCACTCCTCCTCTCTACCTCCATCTGCCTGATGGATCCTGGAGGTCTGGATGGTGGAATATGCCGACTACCAACTCTTCATACACTCTGTCATATTCATTGATTGTGTTGTTACTGTGTTTTAATTTGTGTGTAATGATTCCTTCTGGTCACATGACATCTATTGTTCTGTCCATCCTGGAGAGGGATCCTCCTCTGTTGCTCTTCCTGAAGGTTTCTTCACTTTTTCCCCCTGAAGAGTTGTTTGGGAGTTTTTCCTGATCCCATGTGAGGTCAAAGGTCAGGGATGTCTGTGTGTACAGATTGTAAAGCACTCTGAGGCAGATTTGGTAATTTGTGAAAATTAATTGAATTAAAAACTGAATTTATATGGACGAGTTGATAGTGAGTGACAGGTTGGTGACCCCTGCTCTAGAAGTGAGCAAGTCAGATGTTATGTAGAGCTTGCTTTTTGTAATTGATCCTGTATTTTTTGTTCAACTTTGATTTTTCATTCGTTTGTCAAAGACAAATGATTGTGACGAGTGTTGAATGATCACACGTGTACACACCTGAAGGAGCGTAGCATCCTGTACGGTTTCCCCAAATCAGACACTCTCCTGCACAGAGGAGCCACCGCCATCTCCATCTGACACGCACCAACATACAAACAAAGCCATCGATGGCATTGGTCTCCTTATGAATCATCGGTCCTGGACACATTGTGAATACGTCCACCTCCCCTCACCTGTGCAAAGTCAGTAGCCAGCCTCATCTTGCCTCCCTCCCCCAGGGGGCGCAGCAGGCTGGTGTGACGGACGAACAGCTCGATGGCCCTCCGAGCGAGGGACTCCGTGCTCTCGTAGATGAAGTCCGCGCACTGGAAGTGCCTGAAGTAGTCGGCCATCACTCTGGAGATGAAGCCCTGCAGCTCCTTCATGTAGAGGGAGCACGGAACGTCGGGCTTCCCGGGGCAGGATAGAGGCCTGCCGAAAAACACACAAACACAAACTCCCGTCAGAGAGGACAGAAACCCACACGTTGCTCTTGTTCTTACGTATGGGATTCACATTGAGCATTTTAAGGTCTTCCCACAGAACCCTCTTCTGTCAGATTACAACCTCATAACTCTTGAGTTTATCCTACCGGAGTGTACACCGTTAGACATCTGGTGGAGAAACGTTTGACTGACATTTAAAGAAGAGATTCCTTCTGCATTTGATTCAATACCACGTCTCAATATAACGGAGGACTCCTGGTCTGACTTTGGTCCGTCCCAGATTGATCTTGTCGATAGTGCCACAGGCTCAGAGAATGACACTGGACTCGATAGAAGAAGACGGTGAGGCAGAGGAGGTTTGCTCGCTGGTATAACCCTCAGACCCGCAAACTAAAGCAAAAAAAAGCTTGAAAGCACATTTTAAATTCTTCTCTTAACCTACAAAGCTTTGATTGGTGATGCTCCATCATCTTAAGGAGCTTGTAGTACCATATCTCCCCACTAGAGAGCTGCGTTTACTAAATGCGGGGCTACTTGCGGTCCCTAGTGTCTTAAAAAGGAGGATGGGAGCCAGAGCCTTCAGGTATCAGGCTCCTCCTCTTTTATGGAACCAGCTTCCACCTTCAGTCGGGGAGGCAGACACAGTCCCCTCATGGAGAGTAGACTGAGATGTGCTCGACCCCAGAGGTCCTGGCCACACCCCCAGCGTCCAGGAACTACAGCTGAACGATGAACTAAATTCAGGTTACAGTCCAAACAAGTGAGTTCTTGAAATAAACCCTGGATCACAGGAGAAGTCCTGGCCGTGTTAACAGGCTGAACGCCATAAGCACTTTGGATTCCCGTCATTTGGGTGAAGCGCTCCATTTCTTTTTAAATGCATCACCCCGCCCGTCAGCGAGCAGAGGCGTCTCCCCAGGAGGAAGTCAGTGTGGATGAACTCTAGCTTCAGAGAGGCGAGTCACTGTTGCTCACCCTGAGAAGTCTTCCTGGTGGAGCGTGATGATAATGGCCTCGATGGAGTCGCTCACCGACTGCAGCAGCGGTTGCACCGCGCTGCTCATCAGGACCTGCACTGCCTGTCAAACACGAGGGAAACAAATTAAGTGTTCCTCTAATTCTGTGTAAAATTGATAAAAAATGTAATAGAATTATGAATTAAAAAGCTGTTTGCTGCGATACTTCCAAAGAAGAAGAGAGAGCCTCAGCAGCCACCGGTGGACATGACCCCAATCCTGAAATAATCTGCAAATACAAAGCAAAAGTCGTCAAAGATTTAGAGGAAAATAAAGCAAAAATAATAATGATTAACTTTATTTAGAGCTCTGCATCAGGAGGGTTAAAAAACTTCCCAGACGTTGATTAACTGGAGACACACACAATCAAGAAGAAACAAAAAAATCTGATTTCATAAAACTTTGTTGCGTCATTGGAGTTAGAAAAAGTTGCGACCACTTCAAATCTTTGTAGTGTCACACATTCAGGTTGCAATAAAGTAGTAGAATTATGTATCAGCAATCTGTGTTCTGATTGGCAGAGTTAGGAATTTGTATCCTATGTTGTTGGATATTTTAAGAGCATGGAAGCATGTCAAATGAAAAATATATTAATTAACTCCGAGCCTCATCGACGGAGACAACAATGCAATTACTCAGCAGCACCGTGACCGAATTACAGTAACAATATGTTTGAATGTATTTCTTTCAGGGTTCACACACTGGATTTCCATGACTTTTCCATCACTCTAAACCACATTTCCATGACCAAAAATGTTGTGAGATCTCGGTAGTTTCCACCTTAAATGACACGTATGAATGAGAGACAATGACTTTAAAAAAAAAAGAATACAGGGAGGGAGTCAAAGTGCTGCATTGATTTTGATCCTATAAAAAAAAATTTTTTTTAAACTCTCCATCTTCAGACCAACGATCAGTAAGACATGTTTGATTACTGTCAAAAGCTGTAGAATCATCTGTATGACCACATTTGATGATGCAACGTTATTTAACATGGTGAATGTTAAATAACACACTGCAGGAATACATCTATATAGATTTATTTTAAAGATAGTAGTGTTTAATGTCGGGCTGCAACTCACGATTATTTTGATAATCGATTAATCTGTTGACTATTTTTTTCGATTAATCGAATAATCGGTTAAAAAAATGGGAAACATGGAAAAGTCATGGATTTTTAAATGGTTAGTTCCAGGCCTGGAAAAGTCATTGAAAAAAATGAAATCCGAGAAGAGCCCAACTCTTTGTGGATTAATCGCGTCATACACGTCGGTGAGAGGGCGTGGCTTATCTCCGTTGCTTAAGCTCAGTGGAAACAATATTTTACCCCATTCGCCACGGAATAAGTAACCACTTTTTCTACGTTATACTTTTTGTGGAAATCCCACACAGGTCGTAACAGCTAACGCCCCGGTGTCTGGGTTCATAACGTCACCCGTAGGCACACACGGCTCCGTGAATGTCTTCCGCTTCCAGCGCCACGTGAGCAGCAGCAGCCAATTAGATTCACCAACGACGGAGCGTCTCAACGCTGATTGGCTCTCGCAACGCAGCGTTCCGTCTCTCCTCTCCCTCTGCTCTTTTTTCTGTGGCGCCGCTCTGCGCTCAACTCAACTTTGTTTATTCTCCGCGACTTATTGAGTGCAGTAACAATCGCGCGACACAACGAATCGATAATGAAATTCGTTACCAGCTATTTTAATAATCGATTTTCATCGATTCGTTGTTGCAGCCCTAGTTTACTGGTTTGTTTTATCTTCAGTGGGTAAGAAAGCGTAACATAAAAAATAGGATTACTGTGAGAGAAAAATGTCTTTGCATCCGCATTCTTGACGTAAACAAACATATGAGCAGAGTGTAAGAAATGCTTTCTTGCGGCCTCCTACCTTGGCGATGGCCTGCTGCAGACGATAGAGGGAGTTGACCACGGTGACATTCCTCCTCTGGCCCTCGGTCAACGGACCAATCACCTGACTGGCCTCGCCCTGGGTAGACAGCTGCAGACGGAGGAGGGAGACACAGGATGGTACTTACGTACAGGACACACACAATAGTGCACTTTACCGTTGTGGTATTCACACACACACACACACACACACACCAGTTGTTCAGACTTGACACAGAAGAGTTGGACGGTCTTGGCAGCGTTTTTGGACACAGCCAGAGAAAGCTTTGGATCTACTGACGCCACATTCAGCTCACTGCAACAACACAATAAGGGAAAGAAGACATTACAGTAATATAACCTGGTTAACTATCCAATGTGAGCTAAACAGTATGTTTATGGTTCAACTGTTGCTTGGGTGCATAATTTTTAAATCAATAACGATTTATCTTGTGTGTTTTTTAAATATGGGTATCAAATAGGTTCGGGACAGATTCATAATGTATTTCTTGGTCAGATCATGAAGAACGAATAAGACAAATCTAAGTTTAGTACTTTACCAATGTATATATTCTTGTATATCATCACTTATAAACATCATTGAAAATGCCTAACACATTAAAGCCTCATTCCACTGGCAAAAATGCAAATAGTTCTACATTTTAGAATGATATGATACTAATAGGTGTATAAATATTGTTATAATTTGGGAACAAAACATATTTGATATTTTCTGTGATAAAATGTCATGTTTTTGAATAGAAACTACCTACCTAGGAATACTGTTTTGGTGTCACCGTGTCATTATCTGTTTTTTACTCTGAAATCAACATGGTTGACCTTTTAACTGAAAATATAGCTCTGTATCAGTGAGGGGAAACAACAGCTCTGGTCTCAGGTGCTGTTTGTACTTCTTGCATTATTTCTTTTAGTTTGATTGCTCTTTTATAGTTTCTATTTCTATTTAATGTACTTATATTCATTTATTTAGATTGGAGCTTCCTCTATGTACCTGTGTTTGTGCACCAGCCAAATGTCCCATCCAAACACAGGTTCATCTTATTACTGAGTGATTGGGTCTGACTCCTCGCTGTAAGGAAGCCAAACTGCCATGCTGTGCTGTGCTTGCCTGCTCACGGTCTTGATGATGCTGTCCAGCTCGTCGTTGGAGGGAGGGTTGCGGCCGCCCATCGGGAACACCAGGTTGATGGGATCGAACAGGCGAGAGAGGGACTTGGAAAGGTAGGCTGCCTCATATGGCTGCAGAGAGGCCTTCAGAGCATTCTCTGGGCTACACACACAAAATACAAAAAGATGCAACGAGCACAACTGTAACTGATGTGCATGTTCAGATATTAACCGACAGGAAATGTTTGAGAAAACATGAATAGTAACATGGTGGACGAACAGATAAAGGCCGTTCCTTTCACTCAGTATCGAGATAAGAAACAGCATCACTCGACTGAGTTTGACATTTCAAATTCATCATGGAATGACAATACCCACAATCTGATTATTGCCTCATGTGGGACTTCTTATATCCTCTAATTGGCTTGAATATCTGTGCAAAGAAACTGCTCAAACAGTGTATAGTTGTGAAGGGATTCGACAAATCACTTCTTATAGCTAGGGCAGACAATGTACTTTAGAAACATTAAACAACTTTAAAGTGCTTGTTTAACTGATATCCTATGTATTATATATTGTTTCTGCTCACTTGTAGTCCTGTTTTCCATGTGTGAAGAGGTCCTGGCTATCTGCGTCTGTGGCAGTGATGTCCAGAGACGTGTCCATTCCCCCGCTGCTCGGTAGCGCCCCCTGCAGGCTGGTGCTGTACTGCTGCAGGCGGCGCCACAGCTCGTTGTACAGTTGCAACAGCTTGGGATACTCTCCCTCCAGTGCCTGCTTTAGGAAGGATGAGGCTGGAGAGAAGGAAAAGGAAGGCAGTGTGGAACATGACGATCACATATAATGATTCCGAGAAGAGCAAAGAGTGAGCGAAGGTTCACCTGGTCCCGCCCCTAGAGATGCTGCTGTAGGCTGATAGGCTGCTGAGGGACATTTTAGGATCCACTGAGAATCTATCTCCTCTCCTCTCTCTACGTATGGCTGCATTTACATCTCTCCATCACACATTACGAACTCTGCTTCCTCCCCGGAGTCTTTGGGACTCCACGTCTCATAGCAGGGTTCTTCCACATTTTGGCCAATGGATTTCCAGGACTTTTCCATGACTTTAAACCAAATTTCCATGACCAAACTGAAATCTCTGTATAAACATGAACAATTTAGAAAATGTAGCGTATTGAGAACGTACGCCGGCTTACATTTTGAGCGTCTTTCTTTAAAAAAAACATATTAATTATTTCAAACGCGGCGTAAATGAACACGTGATTATGACAAATTTCCATGACTTTTCGAAAACTTTGATGATTTAAGTTTTTTCCATGACTTTTCCAGGCCTGGAAATGACCATTTTAAAATTCCATGACTTTTCCAGGTTTTCCGTGACCGTACGAACCCCGTCACAGGGTCCATTGGACCTGGCTGTGTCTGACGCCTCCTGCCTGGTGAGCCGGCCTCCTGCCATGGCCCTGCTGATGCGCACCCTCCCCCCTTTCTGGATCGTGGACCATGCCTACTACGAACTATTCATACACTCTGTCATTTAATATGTTATGTAACTCTGTAATACTTCCTTCTGTACACATGGCATCTATGCTGTCCATCCGGGGATCCACATTTTTTATTCAGGAAGTTCATATCAAACAAGCAGCCCTTCGTCTTATGTTGGACCCTTGAAGTAGCTCTCAGTCTCTCATACAGGGCTCACCAACCTTTTTTTAAACTAAGGGGAAGGAAAAGGAGCGGTCTTACCTTCAGTTGCTCTGTGAAACTCCTCACTAAGTGTGTTGGTGACATCATTCCAGAAGGTGTAGAGGATATCAGGCTGTCCATCCTGTTACCAAGTCGAAGAGAAACACACATATTATTGATATCCTTGATACGAGTTGACATGAGAAAATGGTGAGTTGATGGAAAACACCTGCTGACTCCGACCACCTTTTTACCCAATCAGCCACTGCTGTTAGTCTATTTAATAAGTTTCTTTAAGTTATAAATCTAATGTGTAGGATTATGGTCCTATGAAGAAACATTCACTTTTCTTTCACTTTTTTTGTAATACATTCATAACGTTTTGTACTTGGAGAGCATTTGAAAAGATGAATCTCAAAATCTGAAGGCACGACAGAGATATGCACGAGGAGAGTAGCTGTTAGGGTGGAGATACGCGCAGAGAAACATAAGCATTTTTGCGTTATACAATTGTGTCAAACTGAAATGTGGTATCAGAAGCTGCATTTTACAAAACCATAGTGAGGTGAACACTCTCTGAAACATGCCTTTTGTGTTCTAACTAAAATGTGTGAAGATTGATAGTGCAGGTGCACTGCTGAGGAGCCGTGCATTTAGACATGTCATTACGTCTCCAACTCGTACAGCCATCTTTGGGAAATTGGTGAGAGCTTTGTTTCCATAGCAACAGTCTCCCACTCCAATATGTACAACTAGGTGTCTGTGAGGCAAGAAAGACAGACACTGATTATTGTCATGATGATGTGTTTACGACTGCTATGATTACTATTGATACCACTATCAAGTGAGGAGGCCCTTTTACTGACAACGCATCGAACTATGACCCAAAAACCGAGTTGCGTAGCAAACAGTGAATTATGTGTCCTGTTACACCCTTACGTATGACAACATTCTCATGTAAGAAGTCTGTAAATTCACTTCTTTCTAACTCCAGATCTCTAGATTTTTTTCGATCAAAACTTGCAGTCTCTAATAAGACTCACTCAAGTGACATACTTTATCAGACTTCACACAGCTCCCTTTAAAAGACACCAACGGCTTTGTTCTTCTTCTCTCATATATGAGACTGCGGGTCAGCGGTAGAGCAGGGTCGTCCTTCAATTTGATTCCCGGCTCTGCTAGTCCATGTCAATGCGTCCTTGGGCAAGACACTTAAAACCCCAAATTGCAGGTGTGTGAATGTTAGTTAGTCCTGATGTTGCATGGTAGGCCCTCCCATCAGTGTCTGAATGGGTGAATGACGACAGGTAGCATTAAACTGCTTTGAGTGGTTGAAGGACTACAAAAAGAGGTATACAAGTACAGCCCGTGTACCATTTTAGATATGCAGGAGAACTGAGCAACACCTGAAAACAGACTTGATAGTGTTTTATTTTAATGTGATAAAATACTTGATGAAAAAAATGATAATTAAAAACATGGGGAAAGTATTGCGAGCGAGAAAAACAATAGTTGCTCCCCTATACATGTGCACTTGTAGATTTTGATCATTTATTTGCCGCCAGTCAGAAAGTATTATTCTGGTGAGTACTGGTTGTGTCATATAGTTAAGCTGTCATGTAAAATATGCTGTGTAGATGTCATATATTAAGAAACCTGCTGAGAAAATAATTAAATATTACATTTATGGAGAAGAACCCGACTAAAACTATTTTCTATAATTTAATAAATGGCCTCCGGAGCCATGTGACATAAGTGGTGCCACCCACCTTGATGATCTCATCGATGAAGCACACATGAGTTACAGGGTCTCTCTTCCTTATCAGGACCTTCTGGAGATGTTGCACCTGGAAGGTATGGAGCACACCTTGTCCATCAGACCTGCTGCTTGGGGTTTTCTATTCATAATTAACTATTCAACACTGAATGTACAGTTAGTTTGTGGTTTCGGGGAGCCGTCTACCTGTCTGCACGCGGCACATATCTGGTCCATCAATTTCTCCAGGTTGGTCCACAGAGCGGCGCGGAACGCTGCCGTGTTGCCTGGCGTCGGCAGCAGTGCTCTGCCTGGAGCACCTGAGGTGGACGAATTCACTTTGTAAGCTTTTTGTTTCTTTCTGACCTGAGTGTCTTGAGTTTATTCTGAAGACGATAGATTTATTCAAATGCCATTTTCACATCTCATTACAGTTGTCATATGCAGACAGGTACATCCGTGAAATGTTGACCTCTGCATTCAACCCATTCTTACAGCAGGCTGCTGTGAGCATCTTGGGGTTCAGTTTACTGTGGTTATACATATGTTGACCAATGGATTTCCATGGCTTTTCCATGACCAAACATTTTTTTTAAACTCGTGTGTATACATGAGTATACCTTAAATGATACAAATGAATTAGAGACGATGGTTTGATTAAAAGAATAAATATGTATATTAATGTTTATTCTTTTAAATCAAACTGCGTGAATGAACATATGAATATAAAAAAATTCCAGGACTTTTCAAAAAATGTGGGAAATTCATTTTTTTCAGGACTTTTCCAGGCCTGGAAATAACCATTTTTAAATTCCAGGACTTTTCCTGGTTATTTATTATAGTTTTGAATAATAAAATGGAGCTCTAATGCAAGACGGAAGAAGACATATCAGGCTCTAATACATACAATATTTGTTTGTAGATAAATTCATTGTTGGTTTGGGTCTTTTATGATTTATTGACAATAAGAAAAAAAGACCTTTATTTTTTTAAAGATCATGACATATAATCCCTTAAAATGTGTCCTAAACCATGAGGCGAATAAAACTCATTTTGCCCGTTGATCTGAAAGTATTGTGTCGTTAATTAGAACAATGATGTGACCGGTACATCAGAGCCATGGAAATAACACACGCCCTCCAGCCCAAATTGACTATTCTCTGTGGCCATGCTATAATAATCTATTTTGGATCAAGCCAACTCATGAACTGGGTCACACTATAAAATGCCATCCTCTCATCTTTTAGAAACGAGGACAATGTGTGCCAGTCTGTATTTGGAAAGACTTCTTGGGTCTTACCTCTGGGGTTGGTCGGCTGTGTCAGGCCCTTGATGTCCAAAGCACCGGTGATGTTATCGTGTATGGTGGTCCTGTACCCCCCCACGACAGAAGTGATGGTCGCTCTTAGACTGCCCAGGTTGTAGAAGACCTGCAGGGCTGTGCCAACCTGGGTGGGATTCTAAAAAATAAAATAAAGAAAGAAGAGAGAAAGACACAGAGGGGAAGAGAGAAGTGAAGTTGTCTGTGGTTGTTTTGAACAGTTTGAAATCAACTCAACGGGTCTGGTAGTTTCACACACGTGCACTCAGCTCGACAGCAGGTGCAGAGGTGACAGCAGCTAAAAATACACCTTACATTGATTTAATATATATATATATATATATATATAGAGAGAGAGAGACCCCACTGGGCTCAATATATACTATCTTTCTGAAAGAAGTGTGGAGTAAAGAGGAGTTCTTCTACATGGGTCAGTTGGGTTTCCACTCAGCAGAAGGGCTACAGAGTCTCTGCTGGCCCAATCAGAGCGCTGAGGCAGCATGGCCAACTGCTGACATAATAACAATACACAATCCTTGGGGAGATATGTATGTGTGTGTGTGTGTGTGTGTGTGTGTGTGTACAGTTCAAATGTGTGTGTCTGGGTCTCTAGAGCCCCATATGGCCACACAAATAACTCAGTGACAGAAGTTGTTAGCCAAGGCTTCTTCAGCGGAAGTCAGAATAAAAATACTTTGGGTGGAATACACAGTGGATAGAGTGTGTGTGTGTGTGTGTGTGTGTTGTATAAGAGAAAGAAAGAGAGAGAGCGTATGCATCTATTTTTTGGGGAAAAACACTTATTGCCTAGACACAGGAGTACAAATTAGAAGCTAAAACTCACCTAAAAAGGTCCGACAGGCACATTTTGAAAGACACCTATTGTTTTAAATAGCTAATATAACGCACCTTAACACTGACCATAGTAATTACATTACAGTGTGGTTGTGTTGTTAAAGAGTGCTGTGTGTGTACCTGGATCTCCATGCCCTGCTCCAGCAGCCTCTTTGCCTGGTTCTCCACCTCCAGCCGGGCTCTGCTGATCAGCAGCAAGTCATTCTCGATCACTTCGATGCCGCTCAGATCCACACCTTGTGACAGATAGTCTAAAAGCACACGCACACACACACATTACATTTTCCAGCTTCATTTTCATTCAGTTTTACATAGACTCAAATATCCAGTACTCCAATGAGTTTTTGTATTTATAATTAATTAACTAACAAGACTGAGAGCTTCGTCTCATTTCCTTCATCTACCAAAACTGTTCTTGTCTACTTTGTTTATTGCAAACAGCTGAACATTTTTACAATTTGCCAATAAGCCTAATACTCAATGGGGGTTGAATAATTTTCATTGCAACTGTACCTCAGTTTTAAATAGCACAGCTAGAGACGAGCCAGCAGCCTTGAGGGTAAGCCAATGGAAAGCCTAGATGTCACAGTTTTAGTTCTGTCAAACGCCATTGTGCTTACAGCATTGTCAACTTTGCATTGAAAAAAGCCTATTACTGTCTTTTCTCTCTCTTGGACCTTTAAACTCTTTCATACTCTGCCTCATTCTCACTATGCTCAGAAAAATAGTCCGGAACGCTCTTTCTTTTTTCCTGGTTGAAGAGTTGTTTGGGAGTTTTCCTGATCGGATGTGAGGTTTTGGGACAGGGATGTCTATGTGTTCAGATTGTAAAGCACTCAGACAAATTTGTGATTTGTGAAAATGGGCTATACAATTGAATTGGTCCATTAGCTGTCTTTATCTCTTTCGATCTCCGCCTCAGTAACGTATCACGCTCATGTTTTCACGTAGAAAATATCTGCAACTTTCTTTTTTTCCCTCGCCATAAGCCTGCAGTCTGCCATCTATTGATCTCTCACTTACGACTTGTATCTGGCGGGGAAACATGCCTCCAGCTGAGTTGCGCATGTCAGTCAAACAGTTGGACATCTCCGCTTACATTTCTCGAATAAACACATGCTGAGTGAGAGCTGAAGATCTGAGATATGATGACCATGGGAAGATGTGAAAAATCCAGAGTTCTTGCTTTATCAGTGAAAGACAGAAGAGAGGCCTTATTTGAATTCTTATCCATCAGTCTGCCTTCTCTTTGGCTGGTGATGCTGTTGTTGCCATGACAAAGACTAGAAGCCTAATCCGTCCACTCACTAGCTACCTTCCAGATAGGCTCACCAGGTAGCACGCGCAACACGCCGACTTCTCCAATGGTAGCCAGATTGGGACAATTAAGAGATGTACTATCCCAGCCAGTGCTATGCAAACACAAACAGCAGATGAGTGGCCAAAGTCCTGAGAGGAAGGATGCCGCCATTAGCATCGTCATGGCCACAGTGTCCGACCTCGGCTCTCTAATGAGGCCAAACAAACACCAGAAAAAGAAACGAGGTCTCAAAACGCACAAAATATCTGTGTTCTGTTGTAGATGCATGCTGGAGATATGTTCACTGACAAAGAAAGATAGAGAAGGGAAAGGAAAGCAAGACACAAGAGAAATGAGAGCAACGTCTTACATTGCTTGAGTCCAATTAGTCAAGCGCAGAGGTGTAAAGAGGAGAAAAAAGAGAAGGAGACGAGACCGTTTCAGAGAGAGAAAGGAGGGGGAGGTAGGAAGCGCTATCGGAGGCTGACAGAGAGAGACACAGAAGCAGAGCAAACAGAAGAGAGGCAGAGTCGCAGCATCACTATGTCTTTTGCTCCTTAGCTGCATGCTTTCTACCATCCGGAAGGGACCAACTATCAAGCATCCTTGGATGCTGGACTACGTTTCTAAACCTCAGCCCATCAGGGTGATCACCTGTACGCTACCTTTCCAGGATTGCCATTGCAAAGCCCTACGGGGAAAGAAAGCACTACAACAGAGCCGAGGACCACTGAGGAATGGTCTTTATCTCGAGGTAAACCAACGCGCGGCATATTCATGTACTAACAATGTTGTAGCTGTTCCGATAGCGAGGGAATGGGAACGTGTCGCCAAAGGCCCTGTAAAAATCACACCGCAGATGGCCGACTGACTTTCTATATCGTCTGTTTTTCAAGCAGTGATTATTTTTGAGTAGAAAATAATTAGACAAATGTGTGGCATGGGATACGTGTCTTCACGAGCGAAGCTGACTGAAGCCACCGTCTTCAAAAGAGACCAGATCTCCTGTTGTAGAAGAGCTCATGCAATGGAAAATACAGCTTAAAGATGATCCACAGCCAAACATTAAGAAGCAATTTAATTGTGTCTAGTTAAAAAGAGTATGAAGACTATCGGTATCAGAATGAGAACTCTACAAGAACTGGGGTAAAGATCTGATTTCGATGAAACACATTTATTTTTCATACAATTCTCTCACTAAAATTGTCCATCCTTTCCTTTAAGCAGGACCAGAGATGGAATAGGACTGTGGAGGACCCGCAAGGGAAGGTGATGACAATGACGGGATAGAAGGATCAATCTCTAGGAGTGGTTTCCAAGGACTGCATGACAGATATCAGAGTCTCAGCCCTTTGGTGAAACTCCACCTCCTCTTGGATCGCAGGGTCAATGACGCCAAGAAGAACAACCACACGAGCTTTGTTTTCCATTTCCCTTGGATGCTCCCCTCTCTACTTTCTAGCTTCACTGTTTTCTGAAATATAAAATTTAAACCTGATGACATAAAAGTAATGTGGACCATATCAGGACTCGTGTGAAAGACACAAAATACCTGAAGAGGAGTGGATACAGCAGGATTGTTCTAGCACCGGCCCTCATTTTAAAGCAGGGATGAGACTGGAGGCTCCGAGCACAACGAACAGTGACGAGACGGAGCTATTCGTGAAAGAGAGCATTGATCTAAGTGCGCCGCACTGATGTTGCAAACCACATGCCCCCCAACGAGGGGCGGCTGTGTATTGTTTCACAAACTGACTCTTCCCTTCGCCCGTGTGTAGCCGGTATCCCTGAAGCTAAAACTCACAAGACGTTTTGTTTCCCCGTCACATTTTAAAGGTTCGCAAAGGGAATGTGAAAGGAAAGGCTGATCTCGTCAGGTCCGAATATGGTGGAGTAGTTTGACATTGACGGGTTTCTTGGGACGGCTTGGATTGCTGCCGAGCTGGAGAGGACACTTCTGGGAGGGAGCGGTGAGTTTAAGCCCGATATCACACTGATGTCACACATTTTTGTAGTCCAAACCTTTCATAAGTTCATAGAATACATATTCTAGTGTTCTCACATTGGGTTTGTTCAGGTTTAGTAAACAAAAGCGGGACGGATTATTTAAACTTGTTATCCTGTGTGGTTTCTGAAACATTGGTGAAAAATGTAAAACAACTTCAATCGCTGTAATTTTGGAAAAAGGTCAATGAGAGGGACGAAACGACAAAAATAAGAATAATAATTCAGACTTTTATTACTCCAGAGAAATTCTTCTCTCCATTTGACCCATCCGTAGTTATTAAGGAGCAGTGGGCTGCGGTGAAGCGCCCGGGGATCAACGTGGGGTTCAGTGTCTTGATTAAGGACACTTCAACATGCAATATGGGGACAGCGGGGACCGAACCGGGTACCTTGTGGTTATGGGATGACCACTCTCCCCCATGAGCTACAGCCGAGCAGAAAATATTTCTTCAAAGAAATTCAGTGAGATGACTTCTTTAGTGTTAAACCCAATTCCTCCCAACACAAACTAGAAACTAGAACGGGCACTCGGTAGAGCGCATACCTTCGCATATCACAAGATTGGGCATTGAATTATTAACATTTTGGCATTAGTTGCATGCTAATTGGATAGAAATTGACCGCGCTATGGTAAAAAGAAGATTTTGACATTTTCATGACCTTGACCTT
This sequence comes from Pseudoliparis swirei, assembly GCF_029220125.1. Taxonomy (NCBI): domain Eukaryota; kingdom Metazoa; phylum Chordata; class Actinopteri; order Perciformes; family Liparidae; genus Pseudoliparis; species Pseudoliparis swirei. The sequence goes on along the minus strand of NC_079397.1, from coordinate 15,284,945 downwards.
TGACCCGATTGATCCCAAAATCTAATCAAATGGTCCCCGGATAATAACCAATCATCCCACCAAATTTCATGCGATTCGGTTTTATACTTTTTGAGTTATGCGAGAAACACGCATACAAATAAATAAATAAATACACGCCGATCAAAACATAACCTTCTGCATTTTCAATGCGAAGGTAATTAGTGTGACACTCTACCCAACATTGACAATATAGCACTTGCATACATGTGCACACAAATATAAATAATGCTACCAGAATGATTATGCAGTGATGAAATGTAACGTTTGTTGAATGCAGGTGAAAAATAAAAATGTGTGCACTTTTTTGTAAGAACAACAACAAAAACAACACAGATACTAAAATATTCTGGAGCGGTAGTGTGAAGAGAGGTGAATGTCATATTATCAGTAGCCCCAAGTGTCCTGAATGGTAACCATTATCCAAACCTCAATACATTTTCAAAAAGCAAAAAGAGAAAACCAGCTTTAAGTTTGCTGGTTGAAAATATCTGGTAGAATTTCATGTGATTTGAATATTAATTGAATTTTTGGGTGCAAACCGCTCTCCAGGCCTCTTCCTCCCACCAGGATAATGCACACATCCCCAGTGTGGATCTCTGCAGTCACTATGAGCAACATGATGGCCCTCGACACGTCTGAACCCTATGACCTTGAGATGACTTCCGACACGCCCATCTACCCCATCGGCTTCCAGGTAATGCCACACCTCACACGCCTTTAAAAAAAATCTAATTAATGTGGCATGACAGCATGACACGTTCGTATTAGCAAGTCAATCCACAGATATTCTTGGGTATATGATTTTTTTTTTAGGAAACTGGTTAATGTCCGGCTCATTAATGAGTTTGAGAATTAGGATTTTGGATACTAAAGCGAGTAAATAAGAAAGAAAACTTCCTGGTATGATGAAGTAGAAATGAAAAGTTCCACATTATGATGATCATGTATTATTTGGACTAAAATAACATTAAATATCACACTAAAATGCCACTGTGTTCTTTTTGTGGCAGGTTTCTCTGACCGGCGTCCTGCTTTTGGAGATCATTCTGGGCTTGAGCTCCAACCTCACTGTGCTCGTCCTCTACTGGATGAAACAGAACCTCATCAGCTCCGTCTCAAACATCATCACGATGAACCTGCACGTGGTGGATGTGTTGGCGAGTCCCTCCTATTAACATCTCAAATCTACTATTTTGTCAAGAGGATGTGTTTGGATACCAAGACGACACTCCTGAGTGTTAGCAAAAGGGGGACTGGAAGTTTGAATGCAGCAAAGTTAGCTTCACTACTTAAACCAGATGCTGATACAACCTTCTCCATGGTGTTGATTAGAACTTGGGTTATATTTCTGCAGCAAAATTATAAGAGGACATGTGGAAGATTTTCCTTCTTATTTGAATTAAAAAAAGAGGGGGACAAACTGTGATTAGACAGTTTGCTGGTGCCAGTTAAAAATGGGCAGAATGTTTGGCCTGTGGAGTTGCTGCCATGAAACTGTCGAGTCCCACACAGAAGTAACGTCTACGGTCAGAAACACCTGTGAAACTAGAATTGGCACTAGGTAGAGTGCATACCTTCGTATATCACAAGATTGGGCATTGAATTATGAACATTTTGGCATTAGTTGCATGCCAATTGGATAAAAATTGGCCGCGCTATGGTAAAAAGAAGATGTTGACCTTTTCGTGACCTTGACCTTGATCTTTAACCCGATCGATGCCAAAATCTAATCAAATGGTCCCCGGATAATAACCAATCATCCCACGAAATTGCATGTGATTCGGTTGAATACTTTTTGAGTTATGCGAGTAACACGCATACAAATAAATGAATAAATACACGGCAATCAAAACATAACCTTCCACATTTTTAATGCGAAGGTAATAATTAATATTTGGTTCAGGAAAAAAACAAGATATTGAAATCTTCCGACTACTGCAACCCATTGAACCGTCACAACTACCTTCAGAACCCCCTGAAAGCACGAGAGAATCTGCAACTCAACTGTGTACTTTTACTTCAGACACACATTGACCTCAATTCAAGTTAAAAAGTACGCTATCCACCATTATAAATTCAAAGCCACACCTTAAACTAATGATATTGTCCTCATCATGGCTATATTTCCCTCTTTCACTTCACCGTTCTGACCGTTCCCACCTCTTGGCCATAGGCGGATAGTTATTTAGGTTCACATGGGTTTCTACTAAGCCAATAATTCCATTTGGCAATTCAGTAATTGCCATTCATAATGGTTAAAGTATAGACTCTTGATTGATATAATCACATTAGACACTCTCGAATTGCAATTGCATTGTGTTCTCGTTTAAACCGGTGCTGGAAAGAAAACCTCACGATTTTACGAAAACTAATATAACGCATTTGGGTCGTGACGTGAATCCCTGTCTTCTCTCCAGGTGTGCGTGTGCTGCATCCCGCTGACGGCGGTGGTGGTGCTGCTTCCTCTGGAGACGGACACGGCCATGATCTGCTGTTTCCACGAGGCCTGCGTCTCCTTCGCGAGCGTGGCGACCGCCGCCACCGTCCTGGCCATCACCGCGGACCGCTACGACATCTCGGTGCGGCCGGCGAACCGCGTGCTCACAATGGGGCGGGCTCTGGTTCTGCTGGGCTCCATCTGGGCTCTATCCTTCGTCAGCTTCCTGGTTCCCTTCATGGAAGTCAGCTTCTTCGTCAACTTGGAGTCAGACCAGAACCAGACACTCGCCACGGCAGCTCATCCGAATGAGTATTACACAGAGCAGGGTTTGTACTACCACCTGCTCGCACAGATCCCGATATTCTTTTTTACCGCCGTGGTGATGCTCGTGACTTACTACAAAATTCTCCAGGCGCTTAATATTCGCATCGGCGCGCGCTTTCCGCGCAACCTGCCGAGACAGAAGCGAAAGAGCGACAACGCCGTCTCTCTGAGCGCCGCGACGCAGGCGGAATCCACGGACGCTTCGCAGAGCGGCGCGGGAGTCCGGGCGCCTTTGGGCATGCGGGTGTCGGTGTCCGTCATAATCGCGCTCAGGCGAGCGGTGAAGCGCCATCGGGAGAGACGGGAGAGGCAGAAACGAGTCTTCAGGATGTCTCTCCTCATCATCTCCACGTTCTTACTTTGTTGGACCCCAATAACTGTGCTCAACACCGTCATCCTGAGCACCAGTTTACACAGCGACGTCACCGTCCGCCTCCGCCTGGGCTTCCTGGTCATGGCCTACGGAACCACCGTCTTTCACCCGCTGCTCTACGCCTTCACGCGGCAGAAGTTCCAAAAGGTGTTGAAAAGCAAGATGAAGAAACGGGTGCTGTCCGTAGCGGACGCGAACCCGACGCCGAACAAAGCGGTCGTCCACAATTCGTGGATTGATCCGAGGAGACATAAAAAGGTCGCCTTCGAGGACGCGGACGCCAGAGAAAAATGTCTATGCTTACAAGAGGTAGAGTAATGGGATGGAGGGAAATATAAATATGTGCGTAGAGTTTAAATGAATTGGTTTCATTCCACTTATTAAAATAAAAGTAACTGCATATGGCAAAACATGTGAAAGCTGGTCTCATGGAGGCAGATGGGGAGGTTTGTTTATCCAAAGAGAGAGGGGGAAAGTATTTGGGGGAACAAAACTGAAGAAATCAAACTGGTGGAGAAATAAACTAAAGTGCTCATTAACAATGGAGTACAGCAATCATGAGCAGCTTCCGAAATGATGACTTCAGAAAAGACCTGTTCCCTGAGATCAACGGAATATAAAAGATAGAGGTGAGACATTTCCTTGGAATAAAATATATAAGAGTGAAACTATCTGCAGCTGTATGTGTACAATGTGTTCAAGGATTGCAATTACAGTTTTTCCTTGGTACAAAATAGGTGTCATAGACACAGAGGAGAATTCATTGCCATTTGTTATGGAAAATGAAAAATACTTTTTGTTGTCGTCACCACATCCACATCGTTTGATGAAGCCTCAAAGCTTTTAGAACTACAACTACGGTCATTTTATTGTTCTGACCACAAATCTAAATAATGATAATAAACAGTTTAAGAAAAAAGGTCCTCCGCTCTGACTAAGCCCTATAATGATAGTAATAACAAATATATAAATATGGTTAAAGTTATTCATGAACCAAATTCCTTTTTTGGGGGCCTGAACAGTCCTCAAGGACTTTTCCTTGAGTCTGTTCTGCCTCTACCTGGTTGTCACGATACTAACATTATAACTTCTATACCATACCTGCCATAAATATCATGATACCCGATACGATACCATAAAAACAATATGATACCATAAATACGAAACTGGTATATTTATCTATAATAAGAAGAAATAAAACATCTGTATGGTTTACTTTTTACCAACTTGTTCAACACTTACCAAATGGCAGTAATATTAGTATTAGCCTACAGCAAGATATGAATGAAACTACATAGTGCCATCATAGCATTGATTATCACTATGAGGCCGTTAGTCTGTATCTGACCAGATGACACAGGGTTCATCAGGATAAGCAGCTGTAGAGTTACATAACTTTACAGACTTTCTGCATTGGAGACAAAGTACTTAAACATTTCACTTCTGGTATCTTTTTAAAAAAAAAAAAAATTGTTGCATCTCACTGCAATCTCAACGGCAACGGGCCAGGTGACCCACCCTCCCCCCCAAAAAACAAGAACTCTTCGAATCTACACGATTCACGTGGATGACCTCTTCTGATTTCAAAACGGTGAATTTCACCGAAAGGTATGATCATATCAATTTGATATTTCAATTAAAGGATTACAACTTCTACTTGAACTTTCTTTTTCTCATCAAAGCAAATATTTAAATACATGTATGTGTACAATAATGGATTGATCCCTAATAATCCCATAATATTTTAATTGTGTTTATGTAAATAACCACTGTAGATGACAAGAACAAGAAAACATTTAGACTTAAATTACAGTTAACACTGACTTTGGGCTAGTTTACTATTTTTCTTTTAGGATGGCATGAAAAGGAATCGACTGGTCAGACTTTTAAGAAATCAGAATCGTGCGAACAAATTGCAATTGGTGCATTTCCAGTTTTCTAGAAACCGATGTGAACAATAGATAACCAATATACATGCGTGTCCTTACCCAGTTCATTGAGGCTCTGAGCGGCCTTGGTGATCTCCCTGCTGCCCCCCTGGAGCTGCCCCTGGAGCCTCTTGCTCAGGTACAAGATTCGAATGATCCTCCGCAGCAAGTCACAGGCCATCTGAAGCAGGAGGAGATGTAAGGGGGAAGATAGTGAGAAACGCAAGTAGAGAATTGACCTACAATGAGATCAAATAAAGGTGATTTTCAACAAGTTATGAACTTCAATTTCTTGGTTTATAACTGGCAACATATCTCTTCTCAGACTGATTGAATCTGCCACCTTTTTTTAAATACACATTCGAACACAGTTACAGAAAAATAAATATAATATTATCATCATGACGCGTGTGCTGGAGATTTGACCTGCAGTCTGGCGAGCTGTGTGATTCTGGCCACAATCTTGTTGTATGGGTCGACAATCTTCGTCCTAATCCTGAAGAGAAGAGCATAGAACAGCAACATAAAGACCTTCTTAGAACCTGAACTTTAAAGAACCGTCTTTAGTTTGAGCTTATTTGTTGTGTTTTACAGAACATTTGTGTTTATTTATTTTATAACATAAAACATGCTTTTTGACTGTTGTGTAGGATAATAAATATTATTTCAACACTTTATTTATGCAGCACTTGTAGCAAAGAGGATGAATACATTTACGTGTCTATTTTGAGTAGGTGTATTACATCAAATCCAAATTTAAAAAATCAGGTTCAATTCCAGGTTGTAAAGGAATAATAGGACAAATGCCAAGGGGGGTGAATACTTGAAGGGTATTGCAAGTAGGTCACGTCATGCATCTAAAGCGAAATGTGAATACAAATGTGACGAGTTTTGGATTGCTAAACTCTAACGTTTATGGCATATTAAGTCATAAATATTTGATGACATTGAGAACATTTTAGTTTTCAGGGGCTTTATGGACTCAAATTAAAACTGAGAGAATCAACAAAAGAAAACAGATGTACCTGTCAACAGCAGCCTGCAGAGCACTGATCCTTGTCTGCATCATCTGAAGGATGCCTGAAAACAACAACATGTTCCTCACAGTACAAAATGATAGTGATCTTAAAAGCTACTTTCTTAGCAGATTTAATCTGAAAAATGATGCCCCCTCCCCCCGCGATCTGCAATAAATACATGATCACACTGATGATGAGAATATTCAGACCTCCAGGACAAACAATTAGAAAATAGATCTTGGTAAAAAGTTAAGGTCAGTGACAATAACATTGATTGCCAACTATAAGATCGGTGCTGTTGAGTGAAATAGTCAAATTGGGTGTATTGATGATAATGGACTACTTATCTAAAACAGTTAATAGTATCTGCAATCGATTTGTGTAGAGTACTGAAATTAACTGAAACCAATAACATTCAGGAAAAGGAAAAACATTCTAAAGCCCATTGTGCATGCCTGTGAAGCTACCAAGTGTGTTCTTGAAGTTATAATGTTATAACTCTTTACCTTCCAGGGACTCTATCCCAGTCGCCTGAGACAGTAAGTCTTCATGTCTGGCCACAACCTGGAAAGAAGCAGTATAACCTTAGATGGGTGAGGTTGTTATTATGGAGTAGTTTAAAAGCAATATTCTGTATAACTTCCACTGTGAGCTAAAATTAGCTGCATCAAATTGCTGCCTGCTCTATACAGGGTTCTTACACATTTTGACCAATGGATTTTCCATAACTTTTCCATGACTTTAAACCAAATTTCCACGACCAAACTGAAATCTCGGTATTAACATGAAGAATTTAGAGAATTTTGGATTCAAAAAATGAGAATTCCAAAGCATACAGTTTACCTTAAATGAAATAAATGAATGAGACAATAGTTTGATTAAAAGAATAAACATTTCTATTCATGTTTATTCCTTTAAACACTTATATAAATTTATGATTTTTTATGTGCAAATCCATCTGTTTATATTAATTATTTCAAACTCGGCATAAATGAACATGTGAATATTCAAACATTTCCATGACTTTTCCAAAACTTTTATGATTTAAGTTTTTTTCCATGACTTTTCCAGGCCTGGAAATGACCATTTTAAAATTCCATGACCGTACGAACCCTGTCTATAACAATATTATAATCAGTTTTAATACATTTGACACGCCAGATGTCTCTCACCAAAAGGTTATAAACATAATTCCACATAATCTGGGGTTTCAACTCAAAGCAGTTATGGTCTGTGGCTTTTCTGTTTCGTTTTCCTTTCACACTGACTAAGTAAAGTTCATTGTTTAAAGCCTCAGTTGAATTTTATTATTCTGACCACAAATCTAATTAATGACAATAAACAGTTTAAGAACAAAAGGTCCTCTGCTCTGACTAAGCCCTATAATAATAGTAATAACAAATATACATTGTCATTATATATGGTTAAAGTTATTCATGAACCAAATTCCTTTTTTTGGGGCCTGAACAGTCCTCATGGACTTTTCCTTGAGTCTGTTCTGCCTCTACCTGGTTGTCACGATACTAACATTATAACTTCTATACGATACCTGCCATATATATGCTCTATTTGAAACAAAGCTGAGTAATGAAGCTTCATTTCGACATCAGGACCAGAAGATGAAAGCCTTGAGGCGATGCAGCAGTGTGTTGTACCTGGCTGTGCAGCTCCTTGTCCAGCTGACTGATGCCCTGTGCCAGCTTGGCCAGTTGCTCAGCAATGACAGCATGGTGAATCGCCTGAGCTGTGTACGTCTTCACATCGAAGTCATCCGCCAGGAAATCCGCGTAGCACCCTGTAAACACAGCAGCACGTCGCATAACCATTCACAACAGGTCGTACTATTCCAAAAGGTCACTTCTGTGGTGTATTGTTCCTGAACTAAAGCTTTCAGCTTTCATCTCTGTTGTTACCTTCGCATTGAAAATAGTAGTATATATAAATATATTTTGTTTTTTATTTTGTTTATTGTTGTTGTTTTATTTTCTTTATTTTATATTAATTTTCTGATTTATTTTGATTTCAATTTAGGATAGGAATTTATAAGCATTTTTTGCTTCTACCTATACCTTTTCAGTGTTTCTCTTTTGTATATTATATAGGATAATATTGTATTGTATTTGATTTGATTGACTGAATAAAATACAAACAAACAAACAAACAAAATGCAGAAGGTTCTGTTTTGATCTCCGTGTATTTATTTATTTATTTGTATGCGTGTTACTCGCATAACTCAAAAAGTATTAAACCGAATCGCATGAAATTTGGTGGGATGATTGGTTATTATCCGGGGACCATTTGATTAGATTTTGGGATCGATCGGGTCAAAGGTCACGGTCATGAACAGGTCAAAATTTTCTTTTTACCATAGCACGGTCAATTTTTATCCAATTGGCATACAACTAATGCCAAAATGTTCATAATTCAATGCCCAATCTTGTGATATGCTAAGGTGTGCGCTCTACCGAGTGCCCATTCTAGTATTTTTTGTTTCTGAGACAAAAGCCGACCAGAGCAGTGAGGGTGTTACGGTTTAAGAGGCGATCGTGTCACTTGGGGACTGTTTAGCCGAACGCGTCCGTCTTTCGAAAAATAGGACAAAGAACACATACAGCTGTCCTCGTGAATGCCGCTTGATTTAATTTAGTAATACACTGTCACACCCAATCATATCCATAATAATATATACTATTCAAATTAAATCATGTGGCATTTACGAAGGCAGCTACGTGTTCTATGTCTAGTTTTAACAGCTGTCTGTAACTACGACAACAACGCATGCATTCAGTTCGAAGTCGCCAGTTAACACGGTCGCTTCTCAAACCGTAACACCACCATGTTCTCTCTGTAACTCGCTCGCTTGTTCGTTTTTTAGTTTGTCACCAGTGTAACGTAGACGTTATTGCTGCGAAGCAGTACGAATGAGCAGAAACAACTGCACTTCTAAAATGTGCTTATGTGGAAAACACGTCACTATTCTAAGATGAAGACACGTATGAGCTGGTGACGTTGGCTCGGAAAAGGGACGAATGTGGAAATATATCAACGCTGTTGATTACATGTTAACTATCGCTGAGCACAATCAGTACGACACGTATCACCGCCCACACAGCTGCTTTACCTTCTTTCAAAAGTGGATTCGTTGAAGCTTCTCTGCAGTTCTCCATGTTCATACTTCCGCATGTGACGTTTAAACTGATGGGCGGAGCGCGTCTTCTTCTTCTTCTTCTTCTTTGGGGTTTAAATGGCGGGTCGCATCCAACTGTCATAGGTGCCTACCGCCACCTACTGTACCGGAGTGTGCAGATACACGTAATTCTGTGGACACCAAGAGGTGGGCAAACCTTTTGGCTCAGGGGCCACAAGGACTTTTACAATGTTACCGACGGGCCGGGCCAGTATCAGATGAATAGAGTGTTTGTGTGACTAAAAGATATTTAGCAGTCCACTCCGCTTTAAACACACACTGTTGACTTTTCTTTTCTTTGGTCCACTCATTGTTAAAAAATGTTATTCCTGTATTTATTTATTCATTTATACATTTATTTAAGCATTTATTTATTCCTGTATTTATTTATTTATACATTTATTTAAGCATTTATTTATTCCTGTATTTATTTATTTATATATTTCTTTATTTATTCCAGTATTTGCTCATGCATTTATTTATTTATTTATTTATACTTGAGTCATTTTCTGTCCTCCATATATAATAAGATGCCGGGTCTTTGGGGTCCTTGGTTTTTTTCAGAATCAGAATAATGTTGGCTAGCGACATTGTTTTAGGTAAAGGGATAGTTGTGTAGTTGACCGGTCGATCGCGAAGGCAGTGCGGGTAGATCGCATGACATTTAAAAAAAAAGAATCCTCCCTTCGACTTTGCAGCTTTTTCAAATGAGAAAAAATAATGAATGAGATATTTTCAACATTAATGTATTATTAAAATATAAAACTTATTGAGAGGTTTAAAAAAGCTACGTGTGGGACGTCCGGATGTCCTTGTTATTTATATCATAATTAAAAAATTATGATATAAATAATGATGTTAGCTTCCTACCTCTATTGCACAAGCTTTTTGTATGAGCGGCTGCCTTTGAATGTGTAGTTAATACTGTTGCATTAGCATATATTGTTTCCACAAGAGGACTAATTGGGCAGGATAAGTCTAATTAAAAACAATACAACTGGATTTTTTTTCATGCGTTGACAGCAAGAATAAAACGTTTTTTTTAAATGCCCTCAACCCATGTGATTTTTTTCTTTTTTTAATTGAAAACACAAAAAAACTGCAATTCAGTCCGAGAACCGCCTTTGGCCACACGAGGGGAGCAGAGGTTTATTTTACACATCGCTATTGTGCTGAAAAAATCGGAACAGAAATGAAAATTATTCTACATTATTTGGCACAATAGAGCACTGCATAGTTTAGTAAAAGAGAAATTAGTTTAAAATGTCGTGATTTTAAAACGCTGATGATAAGTTGAGTTAGTTTGGAGTTGGGGTGTGTGACGTCACTGTGACGGTCAGCTGCAGCAGCATCTCTGTCACCTTCAAGCCTTTTTCCTTCAGTGCAGACACAGGCCAGCAGGGGGCGGCAGCGCGTCCCCTCGCTGATCTCAGCGGGATGTTCTCATGTGCACAAGCTACCGGGAATACAAACGGGACAACTGAAGCAGGACTTTCACAATAATACCTACGCTCAAATTGATGTAGTTATAGAACATGGAATATAACTGTGTATCTTCAGTAAATGCTCAAATGGAAAACGATCACTGAGGAATTATCTGAGAGTTGGAAAAAAAAGGCTACGTCATATTGTCTCGAGAGTCCCTTTTGCCGTGGACAGTTGATGAGATAATGGGCCTCTCAGCACATGGACAAGACCCCCCCCCCCTCTACCTATTTGAAAAAGGAAATAATAATAAAAAAGTAAAGGGACTCAATTAAAATTACGTTGAAAAGAAAACATGACCAAGTTGTCCAGTTTGATAATCTATCCATGCTTTTTACGCAAAAGAGGCCTGATGCATATGAAGCATTTAAATGTATTGCTGGTGAACAAGTATTTGTAAAAGCTGTAGAATTTTAACTTTAAGTTTCAAGTTTCAAGTTTTTATTTGTTCGAGAGGGACAATGTACATCGATGAACACTTTAAATAAAAATGTAAATGCACCCAACTAGGCTGCCCCCTGCCCGAATGTACAGGCTGAGTGTCCTATAGATGAAAAGGTCATTCCAAAGTGCAGTGGCACTTAAATGGCTCTTACTTATGGTACTTTTGTAGTTTAACTATGTTAAGGAAATGTTACTTTCTGTATTCTTGTTGTCCTTCGTTTGTACTCGAGGTTGAATGCACTTATTGTAAGTCGCTTTGGATAAAAGCGTCTGCTAAATGACATGTAATGTAATGTAATGTAATAAACTACAATTAATGATAGTGTATAGATGATAATACATAGCAGTTCGGTAATAAAGAAGTACAAAAATAGATAACGTCAGTGTCCTCAGTATTATTGTGTTTACATCATGTGCTAATCTTGGACCGTGTTGCAGCTCTCTCACATTAAACATGTCCTCAGGAGACTTCTAGTGTCTCTGCGAGGAGGAGATTGTTCGCTTCTGTTTAGTATTCTCTGGTTGTGTGCTTTTATTTTGAAGGTCTACTTCGGTTGTAACCCGCGCCATTTCTGGCCGTTTTGAAGCGCCTCCAAGAGCACAAGAAGTACTTTGTCTCGGCCGAGGGGGGGTGTTGAGAGGGGGGTGTTGACAGGAAAAAGAGGGGGAGTTTTCGGGGGCACTGAATTGGACTGGCCCGAACCGCAGACCCCGCAGCAGGACTCGGAGGCCCGAGGACAGGACCGGGAGGGCAGGGGAAAGGGGCTCAGCGTGGACCGCACCGGGGGGGGGGGGGGGGGTCCTCATGATTCCTTGCAGCCAGCCTGTAATGATGGTGGTGATGCACCGGGACCTGTGCGGCGGCGACGGATTCCTGCACAGCCCGAGACACTGCACCACAGCCCCGCCGCCGAGTGTGAGCCGCCGCGGGGTTCGACGCTCCTGCTTCTCTCCATCAGAGCCTCGCCAACGGAACCCGGGTTTCCGGACCGAAGCGTGACCCGAACCACCGGGCAACCGCCTGCCTCGCCAGCTCCATTCATACTCCACCCCGTCTGCGGGGGGGGGGGGGGCGGAGGAGGAGAGGAGGAGGGGAGTGATGATTTGCAGCGGGACGGAGAAACCAGCTTTGAACTGAGCCCGCGTCCTACTGCACCGGTTCCAATTTACGCGCGCCGGTTGTTTCGATCTGTGCACGAGACAAGGTGTGTGTGTGTGGGGAGGAGGGGGGGGGGGGCGGGGAGAAGATGTTGGTGCGATGCTACCGGGGCAAGCTGCCGGTGTGGGCCGCTATGTGCGTGCTGGTGCTCTGCTGGTTCTACATTTTCCCCGTCTACAAACTGCCCCGCGATAAAGACATCGTGGAGGAGGTGCTGAGGCAGGGGGACGCCTGGCAGAAGAACCAGACGGGCATCGAGCTCTACAGGTTCGTCTCAGCTCTTTTCTGTCCTGTGTTTCCCAAATGATGGCCCGGTGGCCCCCAGCTGGCCCCCTATGCGGGCTCCAGGAGGTCCAATAATAAGACAACTGAATACATTTCTCATGTGTTATTTTTTTCTTGTTTAACCTGTATCCCCTTTAGCACACTAAAGGTAAATAAAGCACATTTATCATATGTTGTATTAAACAGCGAACATAGGGGTCCGAGGGAATATGTATCACCACTGAGTGTGTGTGTGTGTGTGTGGGGGCTGACCTCCTTTGTCTGTATTTGAAGTCCCTTAACATATGGGCATAATGCCAATAGATATCGATATGATGACTAATATAAACCATGTTCAAATGGATATGCACCCTTTCATAAAATACCCCAATCTTTCAAAAAAAATACAAATGGGGGGGGGGGCTTGTTGATCACACTGTGGCCAACTTGTTTCAACTTGTGTTGTCCTCAGTTGAATATGAGTATATTCTCCAGGGCAAAGCCAATTAGGATCATAAGGGACAGTGACACCTGCAGCGGATGGAGAGAATGTGATCCTCGTTTGGAGCTGTGGTTTTAAATCAAGAGTTTTAAAACCTCCAGATCCAGGTCTTTACAACTCTGACTCCAGATTGTGTCCAATGGATTACTTGGATATACAGTCCCAACTATTTCATGATCCTTTTCCTGAATATTGATATCCTTAAAACTCCAGGCACATAAAACCTAAAATATGTGACCCTTGAGTCCAACTGTCCTGAGATCACCACAGAGCAGATGCATTCTTTCCTACATCCTCTCCACACAGGAAGCTGCTGACGGAGTGCTGCGATCCGCGCAAGAGGTTTGCGGTGACCAAGGAGAACTCGCCGATGGGCAAGGTCCTGTGGTACGACGGGGAGTTCTACCACTCGCACGCTGTCAACAATGAGACCTACCCGCTGCTTGTGAAGGTATGTCAACACACACACACACACGGTTCGGTGTCCCCACGAGACGCATTACTCCGAAACGGGCAGATGCGCTCTTGAAAAAGGACGAAAATCCGATTATATTCCGTCTTGTCTGATGGAAATCGATCTCTCTTCCACTCAGCGCCACACACCACTGTTGTGGGGCCTGTGGGTTTCAACCGGCGGGTTATCTATTCACAGCAAGAATAAAAGATGCTCCATCTCACTCTTTCCACTTTTACATTAATCAGGGCTCGTACGGTCACGGAAAACCTGGAAAAGTCATGACATTTTAAAATGGTCATTTCCAGGCCTGGAAAAGTCATGGAAAAAACTGAAATCATAAAAGTTTTGGAAAAGTCCTGGAAATTTGTTATAATTTACGCCGAGTTTGAAATATTTAATATGTTTTTTAAAGAAAGACGCGCAAAATACAAGCCGGCATTTTCTAAATTTGTCATGTTTATACCGAGATTTCAGTTTGGTCATGGAAATGTGGTTTAAAGTCATGGAAAAGTCATGGAAAAGTCATGGAAATCCATTGTTCAAAATTTGTCAGAACCCTGTTAATCACCTCGATGTGCTCGGTACACCTTTTGCCTGTTTCTGTCGTGACATGATATGTAACAGGTGGTAAAGTGTTTACGTTCTGGATGCATCCTGTTGTTTTCCCACCTCGGTATACTCGTTTCACACGAGGGGAAAAGACCGGAAGATGTTCTCCAAGCGTCTCCCTCCCATGTTGTTTCCCCTCTCCATTTAGAGACTTTACGATTGTACATTCGCTCTGGGCTCTTTCGACGTGGCTTTGTGTCCGTGTGTGGCTGCGCATGTGGATGAGGGTGTTTGTGCCTGGAAAGAGCAAAAGCAATGAGCACCTCAGGTGTAGGTGCTGTTGCCGTGGTTTTTGTATCCAGGGGCAATGCATCTCAGGACTAATGATTGGATCCCTATTACTGATGCCACAGATTCGCGGTCCAATATCCTGGTTGGTAAAAGCGATGAATATGTGACCCTAATTTGCAGGCGTGAGCTGCGCATGTTCATTCATGAGGGATGGGGGAGGTGAATACATGAAAAGGAGAGAATATGAAGAGTGGGGTGCGATTTAGACCCAGAATTTAATGAAACTATTTCTTACGTTGCAGGTTTTTATTGCTACTATATATGTATGCACTCAATTCACAATACATTGGTTCATTCAAATTAGAGCTAAAACAATGAGTTGCTCATTGTTTTGGTTTTGATAAGTTCAATAATGCAACAATGCCAAAGATGTCAAGCTTTGAAGATGTTCTTCTTTTTCTGATTTATATCGCTAATTATTTAGGGATTTCGGACTGCCGGCTTGACACTACAACAATCAATCACCTGTTTTAGGGCATTTTATTGACAGGAATGTGTAATTGATTATGTGAGGAAATCCATAATATACATCCCAAAAAAAAAAAATGTATATATATATATTGTAACACTTTATTTTTGTCTTTTCACCACAGAACACATATTTACAGAAAGGAAAAGCAAATAATAACAACAGCGAGAGAAATAAAAATCACACTTCCATGTCGTACATATCAGTCCCGAAAAATATTCTCACGGGTTTTGAGATTGTTTGAGAAATATTTTATTTACATCAAGAAAAAAATCAACAGCAATGTGTCCTCCCAGCAGCAACGTCCTGTTTTATTAATCTACATCATTATGCGGGTGGTCGGATGGGTGATGCTATGGGATGTCGGCTAATGTGCACGTTGCGGGTGAAGCCGGTGGTTATTTAGCTCCGTGTCCGACTCCCTGCCGCGGGTTACGGAGACACTCCCGACGTCGCTTGTGTGAGTCTCCATCTGACGCTCCCTCGGTCTAAATTTAGAAGAAGAAGGAAGGTAATGATAGTGTGATGGACAAATCTCCAGCTCACACACACATGTATTCTCTGCCTTCTCAACTACCAGTGCTGTGATTGCAGGTTAGAACGCAGACAGCCAACCACACCGAGCTGGTGGCAGCCACAGTATCTGGGCATCTGCCAGGGAATGTGCCAATTAGGGTTGTGACCAGGCACGTGCACAGACATTTTGGGGGGCATGTGCTCAAACCCCAAAAAAGGGCACCCATCGCCAAAAATGTTTTCTGACAGAGTTGAAACATAAGCAGCATGACACTAATTCTGCGGTCCTCGACCTGCGTTTCCTCTTGGCAGGATTAGACAGCTAGCTTACATTTTCCTTATGAATAAATATGAATTATTACACGGCAACGACAGTACAAGAGTTCTGATTGGCTAATGGGTAGTCGTGTAAAAAGAAGGAAAAAAAAGAAAAACCCCGTCGGATATCAAAACACATTTGGAGGGAATTGATGACGGAGAAAGTCATTTTTATTTTTAAATGCTGATGAATGAAGAAAAAATGTGTCTCCAGAAAAAGGGGCAGTTTTCTCATCCAGGGCAAAAGGGGAGGAGCTTGAGCACCACTAGGGGTATATCTGCGCTTGCCTGGTTGTGACACTTAATTGCTGGTTAGTTCAAACAGGGCATCCATACAGACGATTAACTGGACTGTACACTAGATTCCTATGAGTTGTTCTTCGGGCATCTGCAAAGTTTGACAAATATTCCGTGAATCTGTTTCTCAGTTGAACGTCGCGGTGACGTGACGTTTATTTCGACTTTGGTTGGTCGGACCAAGCGGAGAATTGTGAATGATATTGTTCTTTAATTACATTGCAATGCGCAATCCAAACCAAAATATGTCAGGATCTTGGATCAAGAACATGGACCATGTGTTACTGTAAGAAGGGTCCCCCTCTCAGAGTTTAGGCCCCGCCCCCCCCCCTGTTAGTGGAGCATTGTCCTCTGGCTCAACCCTGTTACGGTCTAAAAGAGACCCTGAGGCATAAAGACATGTGTGTGTGTCCCTTTGTGTGTGCGTGGGTTTGTGTATTCTTAAGTGTGTGCACTCCGGGGGTCATAATGAGCACAATTGTTTCCGCCGTCTCACTTAATCCACGCCCGTGACTTAAAAGCAGCCAAGGCAAAGAGAAGGGACATTTTAGGCCCTCGCCTCGTGAAGCGTGGTATTTCTGTAGCAGCCTTAAAACAGTCCTCGACAAGGATTTACCCCAAATGATTATAGAGCAGTGGCTCCCATCCCAGGGGTTAGTTGTGCCCTCGTCTTATAGCTCCCCAGATGTGGACTGAGTAGAAGTCTGCCATTAAATCTGAATCCACATAACGAGTCTGCCAGTAGAGAAGGAATATACTGTTCGCCAGACGTGATGGATAAACATTTCAATTAGCGAAAACAAATGGATCAACAGTTTAAATAATTAGCTTGTAAAGTGTTAAAAGTGGCTAAATGGATAACAGTTTAAATGGGTAAAGTTCGCTAACTGAATGGATGAACGGTTGAGACACCCATCGCTGCCACTTGTGGTATTACGAATGCAAATTTAACAGATTTTGTTCAAACGAAAGGGTCGTAGAAGAGATGACACTTTCTAAAAAGGGTCTGTTTCTATCTTCGGCGTGTCTTTTCTTTGAGAAACTGGTAATGTGGGAACGTTTAGCTCAAAGTTCACATTTAATAAGTTATTCTTGGCCATTTTTCTGCATCCAGTTAATTTACAGGAATGAGAAACTCATTTTTTTTTACTTTGCAGTACATCCTTTCTCTTTAAGGATTTGCTTCTATCTCATGAAATAATTTCCCCACACAATACAGACTCAAAGCCAGACACAAATCTCATTCATAATCTGTCCGACCTCGACTGTTTTTTTTACCGTACTTCATATCTCGATGCCGGTTTGTCCGTCAAGGGAAATTAGCCCCGGTCCTCTGCTGAGCACAGGGTGACTCATGCACCTGCATACATTTGAGCGTAAAGAGAAAATCCTGTTTGTTTCTGTGTAGGTGGCTTTGCGTGTTCACGTCCGGGTGCTTTTGTGCGCGCTGACAGAGTCGCACGTCTCCCTCCCAAACAGGACAACCCTCTGCAGCTGCCGCTGAAGAAGTGCGCGGTGGTGGGCAACGGCGGCATTCTACGGCGCAGCCAATGCGGACGCGACATCGACCGGGCCGATTTCATCTTCCGGTGAGGATAAAGAAGCTCCGAGGGGGCGGCCGGAGCCCGAGAGGAGAGCCGGTGTCGACTGCAGCCGAGAGGGGAGGGACGGAGACGTAGAAATGGGCCACGGGAGGAGAGAAAAGATGTAGGGCGTGAGGAAGACGAGCCGGAACCGAATGAGAGAAGACGAGGCAGAATAAAACCATACGGTGGGGCGAAATAAAAGGGGGGCTCTCCTCGAAGCAAACTCCGTGTTAGCTTCTAAAACATGAGAAGTTTGGAGCGTTTACACTTTTTTGTATGTCTCCCTGAACCCTCAGCATGGTTTCATTTATTGATAACAAAAGTTGTCGTGTTTTTTCATACAAGATCACTAGTTCCGAAACTGAAGGTAGTTTTTCTTCGTGCAAGTCTACGATGAGATAAGAAGTAAGAAAGATTTTTAAAAGGATTATTATTGAGCAATAGATGGCTGGAATGTCTGTTCCGGCATTCCGATCCAATTCCGTCTCAGCCACAAGACACAACATGCAAAATCTCCCTCGAATATTAAAACTAACTCACAAATTACAATCAGACCTTAAAACGGCAAAGGGTCAACCAAGAATTCTGACACGGCAGAAATCTATCGAAACCCCTCGAGCCCGATCATTGTCCAGCCAATGAAAAGGCAGCGTGATGCTCGTCACATGACAACCTCAATTGGCACACGTTTACTGAGTCTGTTTTGAGTTTATTCTCAGTCAAAAGGAGGGATGATGTAATGCATTGCCGCACGAGGAAGCGAGCTGACGCTTGTTGCAATCCAGAGTATCTGCAAATCAAAGCTGTGGCTGTGCTCTGCTTCACATTGAGTGTCTTTGTGTGTGCACATATTGAACCCCTTAAAGGATCTCATTGTTTGGCAACTACGAGGAGGCTTGAAGACTCACAGTTTGGCAGTGGTGATGTTGGTATAAAACACTCCTGACAAAAACTGCGACACTGCGACTAAAGAGCTTAAAAGATGTCGATGAATGGGAATTTAGCGGAAACAAAAGACCCCGTCTGCCTTCAGCAACACATTGCACTCTCCACCTTCAGACCATCTGCACCAATACCCAACGGTCAGCACCTCAGAGGAGCTGGTGTGCTGTAATAGCTGTGTTGCTATAATTGTATTATTTGCAATCCAAATGACAAAGTAATAGCAGATTATCCCGGTGTCCAAGCATCTCGCACGTCTGTGGTACAAAGTAGGATTAAGTGTCTTGCAACTTAATTTCCAAAATGTGCCGCTTAAAGCTGTCTGGATAAAAGAGAAAATAAAGCATATTTTTAACTAGAACGGGCACTCGGTAGAGCGCATACCTTTGCATATCACAAGATTGGGCATTGAATTATGAACATGTTGGCATTAGTTGCATGCCAATTGGATAAAAATTGACCGCGCTATGGTAAAAAGAAGATGTTGACCTTTTCATGACCTTGACATTGACCTTTGACCCGATCGATCCCAAAATCTAATCAAATGGTCCCCGGATAATAACCAATCATCCCACCAAATGTCATGCGATTCGGTTTAATACTTTTTGACTTATGCGAATAACACGCACGCACGCATACAAATACACGGCGATCAAAACATAACCTTCCGCATTTTCAATGCGAAGGTAATAAATGCAACGCACTGTGAGTACCAACCCGCCTGGTAACACAGACTTATGTTTCTCATTTTACTTTTTACCAGCCAGCTCACATTACGGTACGTTCTGCCTCGTAGAGATACGGACATGTCTGGTCATCATCAACAGATAGAGAGAGTAATCTGTCAGCGTTAGGGAGTGACCCAACTGCTGAATGAACGGTTCCTGAGATAAGTCAACGTAAACTTTAAGCCACTGTAGGTGCATATTCAGTATATGGTGCATGTGTGTGTGAGAAATGTTCAATAAACCATGTATGTTTTGTTTTGTTCATTTAGGTGCAACCTTCCACCGCTGTCGAAGGAATACGTGGAGGATGTGGGAACCAGAACTCACCTGGTTACAGCCAACCCCAGCATCATAGAGAAAAGGTGATCACTCAGAATCAATCAAACATGCATCACGTGTGAAGAGATATTGATCACTCTCAGAAGAGAGGACGTCGTCCGATCACGCATACCGAAGCTAAAGGGTTATGTTGTGGTGATAAAGGAATAATAATTCTAACTTCATGCGGCATAAACGGAGTTTACAAATTGAAATGTGCTTCATCCATGGTGATATCAGAGTAACTCAAAGAAATATAAAAACACACATGAATAGGATTTAAAAGAGTGAAATGAAGCAAAAATTCCCCCAGTGACTGTTTATTTTATACTGTCAAACATTTATTTTAGCCAATCATTTAATGTTGAACTTAGTTTTCAGTAAGTAAGTACTTTGAGTACTATGAAAAGCGCTATAGAAATTGTATGTATTATTATTATTATTATTATGTGTCAGGGACGTGCGCTCAGGGGTAAAAAAAGTGAAAAATTAAAATTAAAAAATAAATAATGATAACTTCAAATTTATATTAATATTTGTCCACCGATCTTTATGCATGACTAATTTCGAACATCTTATAGTCAAAATCGCTGAATTTGCCTATTTACTGTTCAAATACAGAAACGAGAGTTGAGCCTCACCTCTGATTGCGCAATCCATCACAAGCTGGGTTGATGATGCAATTGGCCCGTGCGGGTTGCCGTATCTCTGCATGTCGCCAATATAATCTTTGCAGATATGTTTATTTGCCCTGATTTCCCACAGTCTGGCTCAGGTCTTTAACCACTACAGTGTAATGTTCGTAAGTGACATATTTAGTATTGCTGGTGTATGTGTGTGTGTGTGCGCCGGAATCTCCCTTTGTGTTTCTGTCGTCTTGTGACCACACAGGAAGCTCCTTTCCTCCCCAGAAGGGCAGCAAGCAAACAAACAGCTCCGCGGACGAGTCGACGAGTCATCGGGTCGCGACTCCGCCTCGGATGGAATAACTCTTTCTCTCTGTCTCTCTCCCGCTCAGATTTCAGAACCTCCTGTGGTCGCGGAAGGTGTTCGTGGACAGTATGAAGGTCTACGGCTCCAGCTACATCTACATGCCGGCCTTCTCCGTGAAGACCGGCACCGACCCGTCTCTGCGGGCGTACTACGCGCTGGCGGACACGTCTTCCAACCTCACCATGCTCTTCGCCAACCCCGAGTTCCTGCGCACGGTGGGGAAGTTCTGGAAAGCCCGCAGCGTGCACGCCAAACGCCTGTCCACGGGGCTCTACCTGGTCAGCTTGGCCTTGGGGCTGTGCGAGGAAGTGACGGCCTACGGCTTCTGGCCGTTTCCCGTGGGCCTGGACGAGCAGCCGGTCAGCCACCATTACTACGACAACATCCTGCCCTACACGTGGTTCCACGCCATGCCCGAGGAGTTCGTCCAGCTTTGGCGGCTGCACAAAAGCGGCACGTTGCGCATGAGACTGGGACACTGCCCCCTACAGGAAGGAGGCGGTTAGAGCTTCCCGGGAACGAGTGGAGCCAGAGCGGCCCGGTCGGGGTGGAGCGGGCGGAGACGTTTGAGCAAAGCGGTCGTCACGGACGCGCATATTGAGGAACCTCGACGCTGCATCTGGGGGCCATGCGTGCTCCTGCTGTCCCGCCAGCTAATCCATCATTACCATGAGAATGTCCTCCACCCAGACCAGCAGCATCAGGGAGAGGACACACACACACATGCAGCCAAAGACACACACACACACACACACATTACCCGATCTGAACATGTGGCCGTGTGTTTGTTTGTGTGAGGCCTCAGCTGGGACTGAAAATGTGTGGGGTCGGTTGGGTGGGGGATGTATTTTTATTTCATTTTTTTCCCTTCTATGCTGACGACAGTATCTGACTGATTTAAGAGGCAGCTGGACCCCCCCCTCCTCTCGGGGTCTTGTCAAACAGAGACAGAAGGAGTGGAGGACCAGGGGGAATAATAAAAGGCACTGAAAGACCGGCGAAATACGAGGAACAAGGGGGAGATAATGGCATCCTGGTTCCTCGTGGCTTGAATAGCATCGAAATGTAATGGAGGGAAAGAAGAAAGACTGGCAGGGGGGAGAGGAGTGAAAGCAGGCTGCTGTGTGCATGAAAGGATTTTTCCCTCCGCTTTTCTTCAACCGAGCGCTCGATTGGCATTCTCTGCTTCCAAATAGAGCTTCGCGGCAAAGCAGGAGTCGTCAGAAACGGAGGTTTAAGTCCCAGAATGTTGATCCGAGTTGTCGAGCTCGTCACCGAAAAGAGGAAACGAGGACGTCCTGCTCTCCGCATATTGTTTGGGTTTGCCAAAATGGGATTTTCAGGATTAATGTGAATTTCTTTTTTCTTTTTTTAAGGCCCACGAAGAGACGGCAGAATGCCTTTTCAAAATATGTAATGGGACAATTTTTGTGGCAAAATAACCTCACGCGTGGATCGGTACCTCACTTCAAAGTGGAGATCACCAGCGACTGTTTGGTGCAATTGGGGGGGGGCGTTACCAAGTCACCTCTTGGTATCCGTCCTATACTTACCAAGTGCCAAGCCAAGGGAACAGTGGTCTCTTTGAGAGCCACTCCAGCACTGTCCTTGTGCTCTAAAATGTCTAGACACTGATATAAAGAGAGGGAGTGGCAGCAAAATAAGACTGGATGTCTCAAAGGGGGCATTTTAATGGCTGAGTTTTTTATTTCTTTTGCACAAGGGAAAAACAACAACATGCCAACACGACAGACACGTCTGGTTTTCTATACTCGCAGGTCTTGTAGATGGAAACGGTGATTTGAAATTGTTTCTTTTCTAAAACATGTTATTTAAGGGATAAATGTGACCGTGCCATATTGTCAATACTCTGCATGGAGTGTACCGCAATCCTTGAAAAGACTCCTTGGACTGGAGGTGGAGAACACGTGGATAGTTTAGTGCTTCATGCTTTTTCTTTCACTCATTGTTTTGGTTGAACGGAAAGAAAGGTCCGGTGCCTTTTGAGACTTGCGGCAAAGCGGATCGTTACAAGTGAAGGATATTTCTAATGCTGACCGAGCTTCTCGCTCTGCTGATCGATCGATATGTGATGGTGACCCCTGACATTGTGAAATTACCTTTTTTAAAGAGGGCTACATCCTGCTGGACCGATTTAATGAAGATGAATTTCAATCAAATCATTTCGAGTCTAAATGCTGATGAACCCCCGTTTTTCTTCGTGTGTTGTTTTTTTAATTGCTCCGTTTATTATTTTCTCTCCTGCCCAGTATTGCGAATGAGTGAGACGTGAGTCACGTGACC
This sequence comes from Pseudoliparis swirei, assembly GCF_029220125.1. NCBI lineage: Eukaryota > Metazoa > Chordata > Actinopteri > Perciformes > Liparidae > Pseudoliparis > Pseudoliparis swirei. Next base: position 15,261,971 of record NC_079397.1, on the reverse strand, counting down.
GTGTGAATTTTGAGAAAGCATGCTCTTCTTCTTTTTTTAAACGTGCATGTGCTTTTTGGTACACAGATTTTGTATCTATTTCCATTACGTTCGGATTGGTGCCCTCATTCCTTCCCATCTGATAAAAGAAGCGGATGTTTCTTATATGTAAATATCGGTCCGTTGGTGCATTGGCCAATTCGTTTTAGATCTCTCAGCGTTCTTTAAAATTATACTTTTTTTTCAAAGCTACTTGAGATCAAAATGAACAGAGAACATCATCACATTTCCTGCTGCAACCTGCACAGCTTGCATGTCTGTGCAACGTGTCAGTTGATACTTAAAGCACTAAAGTGACCGCCGTACTTTTTTTCCCTTATTGATCTACTTTGGAAGAACGCGTAGGAGCAATATCACCAACGAGGGCAGCGTATCATCAGTGCTGTTTAGTTTTTTTGCATTTCAATCGCCAACATGTGCTCTGCAGTTGCATCGTGATGCTTGTGTTTTATCATATGTTGTCAGGATCAAATTCCAGAAAATGAATTGAGATCGTGCGACATTTTGGGGAAATGCACTCATTAGCTTTCGAAAGAGTTCGATGAGAAGATTGCTACACTCGGTCTGAATGGTAAATATGCAGCTTCAGCCAGTTAGCTTAGCTTAGCATAACGACTGGAAACGGGGAAACGGCGAGCCCGTAAAGCTCACTAGTTAGCACTTGTCAGTTAAACTAGGAATTTACGTTAAAAGTCAGATCACCGCAGAAATTGACTAAACTGTACAAATATTTAAATTATAAATAGGAAGAAATCAGCATAGATCCACTGATTTCACTCTGCCTGCGGTGAAACCACCGACCTCATGGCCACAATGGAAGCCGTGATCAATTCTTAATGATGAGTCATTAATAATCATTTGGAAGTCAGATAATACATCATTCCACAGCATATAAAAACAACGCTCGCTGTTTCCCCCTGTTTCCTTGCTGTCCCTTTCATAGTATAGCACATGTAAAAATCATCACGTGAAACTATTTCTTTAAAGCGTAAACATGAGGTCAGAGGTGAGAAGGGGAAGAAAAAAACAGGACATGACTGAAGGAAATCGAGCACGGGCTCGTACACAATGGCAGCACTGTCCATTTCCTTGGACACTTCTATGTGGCGGCAGTGTGACCAAGTTGGTGTCACATGTTTGATCCCCGTCGCGGCCGTGTTATGCCGTGTCCTTTGAGCAAGGCATATAGCGACTAGTTCTGTACGCTTCTTTCCCCTCGTGATGATGCCTTCTACTAGTTGGTGGGAAAACAGCAAGTTCGTGCTGATGCCACAGCAGAGGGTCTCGCACGTAGAGATCCCATCATTGGGAGGACATGCCGTGTCATAAATGACAACCTTAATATGAAGTGGGTCAAATAGTAAATGCATATAAATGTTGGTATTTGCTTGAATCTGATGGAACTACTGAGTGTTCAGGCGTAAAAGAATGAGTTTTTTCTGCTTTTCCTCTTGGGTGACCTCGTCTTTTTTTATTATTCTACCACGATCCTGCCAAAGTCATTCATTTTCCAATTTAAATTATACGCGATACGTTTATTCTCCGATGTATAATTGACACAATTTGGTTTGTGTTTTTTTTTATTCAGTAAATTAGATTCAAACAAATACGAATAATTTGTAAAGACTGTTTGACTCGTTTATTTCTTAATGCTGGTCTCAACATTCCTACTTGTTTAAATATTTGATGGGTTTTTTTTAAACGGTGTAAATGTGCTTTATTTACCTTGACTGCCTGAATTTGTTAAATAAAAAAATTATATAAACTTCTGTAAGGCATTGCTGTGTGTGCCACCCTGACGTCACCTCCTCTGCTCATCCATGTCATCTGATAGGAACAACCCTGCCTGAGCATGTTAAATATATATATCAAAAACTACGCTTCAAAATGGACTAAAAACAACTGTATGTGTCACTTGGAATAAACTTTGAAGGATAAATAAGAAAGAAGGTAATAAAATATTCATATCAAAAGATAAACACTGGTATCCAATAAAAAGAAGGAACATTAAAAAAATGATCTGTGTGGTTTCCTTTCACGTGATGTTGGAGTGCCACATGGTCACGATTCTGCACTTTTTTAGGCAATGAGTTGTTTTCTAGCCCAAATGTTCTTTTCTGTTCTGTGCATGTCTTGATTTATGGCGAATTTTTTTTTTCTGACGTTTTTTGTCCCGTGCGTTCACTCCGTGAGCGGACGTGAATTTTTTAAAGATGCGTCAGCAGACGCTCCACAGATGTTTCCCAGGACCCAGTTTCCTGCTGCACTGTTTAGCGTCACGCAGCTGTTTTATGAATCGAGGCCCTCGGCGGTCTACGATGAGGTGATGCAGCTCAGAGGATGGATGGATCATATTGCAGATGATGGAGATTTAATTAATGAGGCTGGATTACATGTAAAGGGACAGTTCCACCTTTAGATAATGATGACGTGTTTTTTTTCTTTTTAGCCAGGATCAGAAAAGGTGCACATGCAGTTTGACAGTGTGGTGGAAGGTGCAGATTAACTTGTGCATTACTGGGTGTGTTGGGAATAGTTTGACTAAAACTCAATGCCATGAATAAAAGTTTTAGGGACTCGCAGCATGGCGTTATATTGGTTGGTCTGTCATTTGCTACATCCACCAATGTGTTCCAGTCTGAAATGTATTAGGTCTTTCAACCCCACGGTGTTGTTGAATTATTTTCAAATGAAGTTAATAATGTGTTTACAGCACATATAGTATGTTGTTTACATTTTACTTAGTTTATGTCACACCGTTTTCCCAAAACCTAACTAACGCCAAACTGAGATGATTAACACGGTTATAATCGTAGCCTCTAAAATACCAGCATTTTCATTATTATGTCAGATATCTGATATCGTCAAATAAAATCTTAAGAGTTGTCAAAAATAAGAGATTCATGCACTTTATCCACAACAACTGTGTACCATTTTCTATAAAGAAATAGGAATGTGGCAGTTTGAAAACAGACACAACTCACTTTTTCTGCACTTGCCAAGTGGATATGTGATGTCTATTTATGGCAGGATGGCAACCTATACCCATAGAAAGTAGCAAATGATAACTTGAGGGGGATTAAGAAACTCTCCGTCCCTCTCCGCATGCATCAGCTCTGCTCTATTGAAGCTCATAATAGAAACCCTGGACACGGAGAAGAGTTACTGCCTTTCCATAGCAAACAGTCCAGCTGAACAATCGATCACATGGACCTAAATACAAGCTTTTGTGTGCAGTATAATGTTTACTTTTTAATGGTGGTTGTGTTCAGTTACACTGAAATATGAAATATAGATTAACTAGAACGGGCACTTGGTAGAGCGCATACCTTCGTATATCACAAGATTGGGCATTGAATTATGAACATTTTGGCATTAGTTGTATGCCAATTGGATAAAAATGGACCGTGCTATGGTAAAAAGAAGATGTTGACCTTTTCATGACCTTGACCATGACCTTTGACCCGATCGATCCCAAAATCTAATCAAATGGTCCCCGGATAATAACCAATCATCCCACCAAATTTCATGCGATTCGGTTTAAAACTTTTTGTGTTATGTGAGTAACACGCATACAAATAAATAAATAAATACACGGCGATCAAAACATAACCTTCCGCATTTTCAATGTATGTATGGAGGACTTTAAATGACTTAAGTATAAATAAATGAATGCATGAATAAATAAATGCATGAATAAATAAATGCTTAAATAAATGTTTAAATAAATAAATGCTTAAATAAATGTATAAATAAATAAATACAAGAATAAATGTATAAATAAATACAGGAATGAATAACTATAAGTTATAACTCAACAGGACATCATTAAATAAATGTATTTCTACATTTCTGTATTTATCTATACATTTATTATTGTATTTATTTATACATTTATTTATTTATTCCTGTATTTATTTATGCATTTATTTAAGCATTTATTTATTCATGCATTCATTTATTTATTTATACTTAAGTCATTTTAAGTCCTCCATAGTTGAGAGGCGAACACTGAGCCTCACTGCAGTGTCCTGGTCTTTCCTCAGTGTTTGTTAAATGTGGGTCGCAGGCTCATGTCTTCTGTGTCTCCATATGACAAATGAGGGCTCGACAAAAACAATCTGTTATCTGTCATCTAGCTCTCTCCCTGATTTCATGCCCCCCCCTCATCCCCCCATCCAATCTATAATGTACAACACGTAGCCAAAAAGCAAAAAGCCCCTGGGATGATTTCCAAAGAATGAGGGTAATTTGGAGATGGTCCATGTGGTATATTTAAATTGACTTGAAGGAGATGAGATTTCGGGGCTTCAGTGAAACTTTGGCCACTTTGGAAAAAAGCTGATTTAGCAGAATGTGATTCTGGGGTAACAATTCAAACCAAGAGGGGGCTAAAAAAAACATTAACGAGATAAAGATGCTAATCCATATTATCATGTTAAGAAAGTATCAGATGCCTGTGTTGTGCACGTGAACAATAGTGACAAACCCAGAGATGATTATGACTTCTTCTTTCTTACTATTCTTTTTTTGACCTTTTTTGCTATTCTGTTGGGCTCAGTCCAGCGTAGTCTATCTTAGTTAGGTCCACATGTCTGGACAGTTGGTGCTTTTATTGCCAGTAAGAGACTTCTGGCAAAAGATGAAGATGAGTTAAACCAGGACAGAAGCTGAGTGAAACGTTGACGAAGTGGCAGTTGTGAGACGATCTCAGGACCAATCAAGTTGTCCTGCTCCTTTTGGATCAATGCAGCACCCACCCCTCTGAACCAGGACTCACAGTATCTGAGTGTGCTACCTGGCTTGGCGCCAGCTGTGGGCAGAGGCTGGACATTGCTAATTTGATAAAGGAACTGTATGGCCTTCAGAAAAGAGGGGGAAAAATCAATATTGTTAAAAGCATTGGTAATGAGAAGTAAGATGATAAAATACAGCTGCTGATGTAACGGTTCAGACATCCGTCTGAGAGCTGTTCCGGCAAATCAATGCGCAGTACTCTCCGTCAGATGGAGAGGACGAAAGAGAATTGACCACTGGCTAAATTCCGCCAGTCGACTGCAGACTGGCCAGTCATGGCGGCATCTAACCGGTCCCCGACCCTAAAGCCACCGTTTCAGATTTTCTTCATCTACACTAGGGTGGTTTTGTGGATTTGGAGCTATTAATTGTTAAAAGCCCATAAAATCGATTGATGCGAATCTCTCTGATGCCAACAGAGTGTCGCCCCCATGTGTGTGGTGTGAAGTCGGGTTGCCACAGAGGCAATAACCCTGTCTATAACATGCTTTAATGGGACTTAGAAGCTGAACATGCAGTTCATTTGAAGTCATAACCACACATGTGACCTTGCTGAATATTTTTAATACAAGTTTAAATGTGTCCTTTTGTTCTCCTTCCTAACTAGTGCATTACATTAAAAAAGAAAGAAGGCACATCCGCTTAGCCTCCGGACAATATCATATTTTTTCTCAAACCAGTAAGGAAGACTGAATCCAATGGTTTCCATTCGAGAGGGACACTAGTGGTTTAATCTGGTGAAAGTGAAAGCAACAACCTGCATAGAGCAAACCCCGCAATCAGTCAGATGTACTCACCTCCAAAGGGAACGACCCTCTTTGGAGGTGTGTATCGTGTTGGTATGGCACAGTATGAACAGCCTTGATTGATTGATCTTTTTTTGCACCACGCCTCCTCCCTCCCCCCTCTTCAACTCTTTCATTTAGTGTGGTCGATGCGATCAGTATTGATGGGGATATTTGACTCCCACACATGCAGCTGTGACTCATAATGCTGGAGGTGCACGGCATCACTGTTTGGAGAGTGATGGTAAGTGGGTGAGAAGAGAAAGAAGGTGGGGGATCAGGGGGGGGGGTGTCTGCGTCTGACAATGCTGAAGGGCTTTGTTCGTTATTTAATTGTTTCTCCCTCGCTCCCCTCCTCTTGCGTGTCACCCTCCGTGGGAGGAGTGACGGGAGGCTGCGTGCATGCCTACATGTGTGTGTGTTTGTGTGCGTCCTGTGTGGGTCCTGCAAAACGCCAGCCAGGTCTGTTCGAGGGTATTTATAGCTCTCATTAGACACATCCCGCTAGAGCCAAGGTCACAGCAGAGTGAGGTGAACACTGAGGGAGACTGCATTCATTTCACACCAGCAAAACACACACACACACACACACACGAACAGTGGCTCTTGATTTGAGGCTGCTACACACACAGGAACAACATGTAAAGTAGTGCACTGTTACCTAGAGTTCCTGTTAGCAGAATTAGAAAGCTTCCTTCAAACCCAGATTGTAAGCCCATTTTGGCATGTTAGCAGATAAACACAGAAACTCAGAGTCTGAGCTTCTCATCTGCTCAAGCTGTTTGGTTGAGAAATCCCAGAATGCATTTGGTGCAGCAGGTGGCCAGTGGGCGTAGGGAGTGGAGACGCCTGCTGTGGCCAAAAAGAAACATGGTGGAGTGAATGGAGCAAAATTGCATTGTGTGAACACACACACACACACAAACACACACACACACACACCCACGCTTCCATGTGTGATGGGGTGGAGTATCTCCCACACAAAGGCCGATGATGTTTCTCTGCTTTTACACTGAAATGGAGATATTCTCCTGTGCTGCCTGTTCTGTTGGCATGGCAACAAATACCAAACCATAGACAACAGGCCTTTTACGTTAGAACAATTTTACCAATTTACTGTAATTATAATAATGATACGGTCTGTTTAGAAAAAATCATAAAGGAGAGTAGAGAAGAACAAATGCTTGATTAAGAGAGAAGATAATTATCAGATTGGTCAATTAAAGCTTGTATATCTAAATATTAGCCAATTATTTGACATTATATTCACTAATCGCTCACTCTAGACAAGATCATTTAAAAATAGCTTCATCAAATTTGTTCATTTCTTCCATTTGGTCAATTGCAAAGATATTTCCCTCAAGAGAAGCATCTTCTGTGACACTAACAAATATGAAATGAAATTTCTTTTTTCTCAAAATAATATGTTATATGTATTGTCTATGATGTCAGAAGCACATGTGCATTCATTTAATCACGCATCGCGTAAAAGACGAGGAGATGAACTTTCTTTAGACTGTAAATATGCGAATCCAATTTTCAGCATGATGAACAGTAAGCAATCTCCATGAAACCCCTTGGCTTGGATGCCTAGCAAATAAATAAAACATGCATCTACAATTCAAACCTTCACAACTTCATAATACTTCTAGATAATAATATTTTCATAAACATCGAGCATTAAAAGAACAAGAGTCATCCTCACAGCTCTTTGGGGCAGTATTATAGTGTTTTGAGCTCAATGCTAACACCTGTATGCTAATATGTTCACAGGGACGATGCCAAGATGTCGATGTTTATCTTAGCACGTTCAACCGTTGCATGACTTTAGTTTAGCGCGTTAGCATCCTAACATTTGTTTATTTGCGCCCACACGCTGATGATGGGGCTAAATGTCATTACCTTCAGAATGCGGAAGGTTATGTTTTGATCGCTGTGTATTTATTTTACTTATTCGCATAACTCAAAAAGTATTAAACCGAATCGCATGCAATTTAGTGGGATGATTTGTTATTATCCGGGGACCATTTGATTATATTTTTGGATTGATCGGATCAAAGGTCAAGATCAAGGTCATGAAAAGGTCAAAATCTTCTTTTTACCATAGCACGGTCAATTTGTATCCAATTGGCATGCAACTAATGCCAAAATGTGGCAGCCGCGAAGGTATGCACTCTACCGAGTGCCCGTTCTAGTTTCAATTTAGATTCATCCGGATTCACAAAAGTCTTCATAGTTCATCCGAACAAACATGAAGCAACAACCTGAGCAGCATCTGCACGAGTAATGGTAAGCGACCCGTCGCTGCTCAGCTTCACGTGACCGCGTTATGTCACCACTTCCCTTGACTTGCCAAATGTTTATCCAGTCCTCTCTGGTCATTCAATGTCTCACAGAGCTAGATCTGTGTGAGCGCTAACGACAGGTCTGGCTCCACACATTGGGGGGAACACACGCTGTATTAATTAAAGCCAATCACAGGCGCCTCGGGCGACACAAAGCAGTATTTCATCTGACCTTCAATCGGGATCATTTAAATAATTTGTCAGTTTATGTTCCATGATGACGGAGCTTGTTTAAATCGTGTTCTGCCTTGTGCACAAACACGCACACGCGTGTGTACATGAAGCCAGACCAGCTGTCTCTCCGCCAGACATCTAATGCCATTCCAGCTTCCGCTGGAATGAAGATCTCACCACGAATCATTTAGTCGCTTGCTATCAACATTTACAGGGGTGCCATAGACTTCCAGGCTGTAGCATAACCTATAAATCATTCATCGTGATATTCAGATGACCTTTCTAGTCTGCAGATGAACAGCTCAGCTGTGTGCAACCTGGGACGAGCGAGGACGCCGTTCCTCTGGAAAAGACGATATACAAAATGTAATCAACGAACTGAAGCTGCTTGTAGATGAGAGACAGGGAGATCAGTTTAATGTTGTGGCATTTTAAATATGTGGGACTGCACACTTTGCATGTGTGTGTCTACACACATGCAAAGTGTGCATCAAATCACACAAATGTGTGCTTGATAAAGCTGGTGGTGGTTAGAGTGTGTTTGTGCATTGAGTGATGTGTTTTTATCTGATGCACTTGGGCAATTTATGCAAGTCATCTCTCTCTCTCTTGTAGCTTATCTCTCTCTTTTAGCTTATCTCTCTCTCTCGCTCTCCCCCCCCCCCCCTCTCTCTCTACAGAGCCACTGCACTGCGGAGGAAACTTGAACTGTGCCCAGCTCTCGCGAATATCACTCGCACACAACTCTGTCCTATCCTGCACGTGAACCTGCAAATACACCCACAAGGACCTCCATGCATCCTACATAAAACGTCCCCAAAAAAGCCATAGCTATCATTCACCGTGTTACAGTAAAGTAAAGACACTTTCCAGAAGGAGGAAGATTGAAAGTGCTTTTATAAAAGAAACCGTAAATGCATAGATAACACCCGCCATGTGTTCTCAGCAGCAGCATATTTTAATTCCTTGGTGGATCAGCTGGCTTAGAGGACCAGCTCTCTGTCCATTCCTTTGTTGACAGAGTTTGCTTCTTCCAATGTGTAAGACATGTTGATGTGTCAAATCTTAATTTGCCTGCTCTTTCTCCCTCTAGATTTCCGAAATTGCATAATTTTACTCAAAGGTTGTCCTTATTTGAAGATTTACATCCAGTTATGGACTAAATGTAAATGTTAGCCACTTGTTTGGCCCAATGTTCTTCTTATTATTGAGAAACACGACTCCAAATGCATCTTAATATTGCTCCATGTAAGATAAGTTAACAGGCAACTCCGTGAACTCGTTTTCCATAACAACTCAAAGTGGCCAAAAATCAGTTATGGCTAGTTGCATATTTCATTTGGTTGACATGTATTAATTAAGTTGTATTTAATCACATTAACTCAAACTAACTAAGTATAGTTGCACGGGATATAAACACATTCCACAGAGGACAGTAGTTCACATTGTTTTGTTCATTACATAATTACCACCAGCTTGTTGTTAAAAACAGGAGATAGAAAGAATAAACCTTGCACCGTGAATAAGTGTACAACTCTTAATCTGACTGAATAATATTGATATTAACAAGGACTTTTTATGAGAGGGGCGCTTACAAATAACACCCAACGGCGCCTGAATGTTATCCTGTCATGATGTGATGTTACGCCTTACAGCTTTTAATCAGCCAATGCAAACACTTCCAGTAAACAAGCTCATGTCAAACTGTCAAGGATTATGTATATTAACGATAAATCAAAGGACTTTGTATAATATGAGAGGGCCGCTGACACTAGAACCTCACTGACAATTAACAGTCAATAATGCAGCTGTGTGCTTAAGCTAGTTTATGTTATGACGGTACAGTTAGAGCTCTACTCCCAGCCCACACACACACATATACATATATATATATATATATACATATATATATATATACATACATATATACATATATATTTATATATATATATATACATATATACATATATATATATGTATATATAATATATATATATATATATATATATATATATTTATATATATATATATATGTATATATATATAATATATATATATATATATAAGCAAGCTTACGCTCACTGTCTAACATAAAATAACAATCAAACAAAGTACATCGGTGGTTGGTGGAGAAGTTAAAGTGTTGTGGGAGTTTGTGGACCAAGCCAGAGCTGTATACAGATTAGTAAATATATCAGCCAGATAATGTAATCCATCCGTTCAGCCTTATAATTTGATATGCGGATAGTATATCAGATATTGTGTGAGAAGAATATGATTTTCTTTTCCCTCTGGTCGAAAATTGTTTCAATCATCTTGAACTAACTTAAACACAATTATCTTGTCGAGAACTTGAGTTGAATGCTTTATATTATAGCTGCAGGCGTTTCGAAAGCCATTGCATAAACCTTGAGAAATGCAATTCATTTCATGATGATGCAGCTGGATTGCAACTTTTATTCTATTTCTTGCTTTTTGACTGTTTTAAATGTTTTAACAAATGTTCTTAATTCATAACAAGATCTGGTTTACTTTTGCATTATGTTGTGATGCTTTTAAAGGTTTTATGTGAAGCACTTTGAATTGCCTTGTTGTTGAAATGTGCTCTACAAATAAACTTGCCTTGCATTGTCTTACCGGTTTACATTCCTCTATTTAATTGTTTGATTGTTGAGCGTTGCTGATCCAGTGCACAGACCTACACACAACTTCAGCACTAATTCATGGTCCAGTTCAAAACCAGACAACAAAGTGTCTGAACAGTATGGTAGAGTTTGGGGTCAGAAACTGAATAAGAAAGGCAATTCCCCCTCTGTCTCTAGCCTGAGAGCTCAAGTGTGATGGACTGAGAAAAACACCAAGCGACGTCCAGGCCAGAAATGGGACTGAGCCCGTCAGTGAGCGTTGTGTTGGAGGATCCTTTGTAAATCCCCACGGGAGATATTCATCTTTTGTCTGTCTGCGCTCCACTGAGCACAGGGTGGGCTTTGCAACAACACCATAAGTATTCTGCATCTTGCTCAAGATATTATCAGCAGTTGGCCGTTTGTGAAACCATGTCCCAACACAGAGGTTAGTCAATTCATAGCCGGAGCAACCGCAGAGAACAGAAGGCCTGTTAACACAAAGCAACTCCAGCCAAAGTTCCATCAGGCAGTATTTGTCCTACTCATTGTGTATTCCTTGTCCTATGCTAATAAACTTAATTACATTGTTATTTTTAAATTATATACGATAACACTGGAGATAACTAGTTCTACTCTGCAATACAAGCTGTTTCTGTCTCCAAGTCCCGCTCTATAATTAGTTGTTTGAGTGCCAGCTTTTGTTTTGTCTAGTGGCCATCATGTGCATATTTAAGACACTGGATCCTTGTTATAAATACATCAGCTGGTAATTTTAAGCCCAGCTGAAAACTGATTTTTCAACCAAATCAGAGCTTTAGCATACAGCATATTTTTAGATTGTAATGGTTTAAATGCCAGTTCAAAACCTGCAGTAACATTGTTGCATCACTGCTGCTCTGAAGAGCAGAGTCATGAAATCAGAACAGCTTGGAGGGTGTAGAATAACTGCAAGTATCCGATTGCAATCCATACACACACACACACACACACACACACACACATGATGACTGCATGATATCATGTGTTCAAAGACATGAGGGAAACAGATATTCATGAGAGAGTATATGCAATGTACTCTTATCAATATGTCCACTCTGTCGTCTTCGTGCTGCCCTCTGGTGGTACAGCAAATATGTAATCATTGTGTACAAGATGCATTTCATTTCGGAGCCTGCCATCCAGTGGAACACACGTAAATAATATACGAATTTAAAAAATACTGAAAAGATCACTTTAATATTGTTGGACATAATTACACTTCATGTGATCTAAGTCATCAATCATATCACTGTAATATTATTGTGAGATGTGAAGATCTTTTGTTCTGGTGTGGATGGATTGATATTAAGTTTTGTATTATGCTCTTCAGTGAATATAAAAGAGACTAAATTAAAATGGCATAAACATTTGAAATATGATTGTATGGTATTTCAGCATGTTATTTCTAAAATGTAAGGTACTAGCAAACACATATCTATCTATCTATCTATCTATCTATCTATCTATCTATCTATCTATCTATCTATCTATCTATCTATCTATCTATCTATCTATCTATCTATCTATCTATCTATCTATCTATCTATCTATCTATCTATCTATCTATCTATCTATCTATCTATCTATCTATCTATCTATCTATCTATCTATCTATCTATCTATCTATCTATCTATCTATCTACCTATCTATCTATCTATCTATCTATCTATCTATCTATCTATCTATCTATCTATCTATCTATCTATCTATCTATCTATCTATCTATCTATCTATCTATCTATCTATCTATCTATCTATCTATCTATCTATCTATCTATCTATCTATCTATCTATCTATCTATCTATCTATCTATCTATCTTTCGCACTCTTGGTCTCCTTGTTGAGGTATCAGTCAGGGTTTTGTATGTTTCACTCCACACCACTAGGTGGCAGCACCACAATATGGCTGTGCTGTTTCGGGACGCAAGGGATTGTGGGTGTTTTATTGCATAAATTGCAACGTGTCCCCTCCGTTGTATCGGATTAGTCTGGGAGGATCGTAGGTTGAGACGTGTCGAGTCGAAGCTCCGGAGATTTAATACATAATCTTCGAGTTTGTTGCTTTTTAAATTTAAAAAAGAGCACAGTTTGTTTGATAAATTAATAACTACAGCTTTTTGTTACACTTTTAACTCCGACGGCTATTTTAACCGTCTCTCCAGAGGATCAACAAAAGGCGCCAAGTCACTCATCCGCAGTCGACATTTTTTCTCCGCCGGTGCTTTTTTGGTCGGAGATGTGTATTGAAGCAATGGACACCAGATCGAAGTACATCAGATCCGACTGTCTGCGTAAAACCATGAAACCCGGATCGAAGCTGAGGTGGAAACTGCCCCGCGTCTTCACAAAGGAGGACGAGGCCTTGAAGCGGTATCGAGCCGGCGGGCTGAGGACCATCCGAAAATACCTCGGCCGGGAGCAGAGGAGGCCGCAGCTGGCTAAACTCGCCAAGTTCCTCGGAGACATCGGGAAGAAAGAGAAACGGGAGGCCCAATCCACGCGGGAGGTGAGGCCCTCTACGACCCGTCACGACCGCCTCCCGTCGGGAGCAATGGCGCCGGAAAACACCACACAGTACCTGATGGGTAACGTGTACGAAGACATGACAGCCGACGTCCAGACTGTTCCAGTGTCTCGCGAAACGTCTCCGAATCTGTGCAGTGCTTCTTTTCCACCCATGGTGTTTGATCCACAGGACCCGGACTGCGACGGCTGTCTCGCCTTTCAACAGCGGGACTTTGAGGAAGTGTTTGACCTGTATTGGCAACCGGAATGAACTGGTCTGCGTGGCCTTGTGAAACTGGTCTGGCCTTCTTTTCCAGCCGTGACTTTACGATAAGCGCCGATAACAAGGTGTGACATTTCATTGTAAATGCGTGACATGAATGTAATAGAGTTGCATTTTTTTTCTTTCTTTCTCCAGGTGTGTTATTTTTTTTATAAGCCCGTGTTTATGTGATTGGCTGCAATGTCGCATATTTCATGGTTGGGCTTTATTTGTCTCACAGCGGCGCACTGGCTGGTGCCCGCCCAGTAGGGAGCGCTCCCGAGCCCTGCGTGGCGCCGCCGCCCTGATGAACGAATCAAACGCACCCTCAAGCTCTCGCCCGCCCGCGGATTGTGAAATCCAGGTAACCCCGGGGCAGGTATTGTTGCACTGCATTGTCATTGACGGCAACCGTAGTACACTGTGATGCAATGTTGCGCCTGCACGTGCTGTTCCACAGTTACTGTTGTCTGAGAGTTTTCCAGGTCAACCTCCCGGGACACATGACTCTGCGTGAGAGGAGAAGGAGACCGAGGATGTCGGTCTTCACGTGACTGACGCAAAGGTGACATTTATTGCCCGTTGGTTCTCTTGACTTGTTTCCGAGAAGTTAAAGTCAAAGTGATGTCGCGTGCGTGAGATGTAATCCTCGCGAAATAATCGCCATTTATTGTAAAGATAACTGTATATAAACTGAAATTATCAAGTGATACATACTGAGTGTAGTTTAAATAACTATGTTCAATAAATATTGTTTGTGATATGAAACTGTTTGACTGGAATAATGTTTTTGTTGCGTCATCGTCCAAATGCAGAACTAATCACATGGTAATGTTATAATCAGGGTTCGTACAGTCATGGAAAAAACTTAAATCATAAAGGTTTTGGAAAAGTAATGGAACTTTGTTATAATCACATGTTCATTTACGCAGAGTTTGAAATTAATGTTTTTTAAAGAAAGACACTCAAAATATAAGCCGGCGTACGCTCTCAATACGCTACATTTTTCATATTTATACCGAGATTTCAGTTTGGTCATGGAAATTTGGTTTAAAGTCGTGGAAATGCATTGGTCAAAATGTGTAAGAACCCTGTATAATGCCATGTGAAGTACGGGAACTCAACGATACGCAGATACCTCCATCGATTGTTACTTTATTGTTGTTTTGGTGGTAAATGGATCCAAGCAATGCACTTCATGTGCTATAGGCAAGCTCCTGATGTGTCTGTCTTACACTGAAAACAGTTTCTCTAGACATTCAAATTTTACTATTTTATGTTTCCAAAAAACAAATGTTGGGTCTCTTACTCATTGAAAATGTCAGTTAGGCCATTCATTCAGATTAGGGCAAACTAAAAACTAATTTAGGTTGTAGCCACCACGCCACACAGTATAAACTGATATATTTTAATAACTTAACGACAACTATATAATATACAAGTGGTAAAGGAAGAGAGAAATGCATTGTTGTGCATTACGTAAATAAGATAGGTGGCACCTTTTTAAACTGGATTTTCCTCGAACTGTTAAGTACAACATGGACTTTAAAAACATATTAGCATTATATTTAGCTGATTAACTAAATTGTGTTAAATGTGAGTGGACCTTTTAAAGAGAAGCCCTTCTCGAAAAATGATGCTAGCTGAGCCATGACGTCACACTAGTTGACACAATTTAAAGTAAGTTAAAATGCAATGTGAGCCACACTAAAAAATGTATCTTCAAATATCAGTTTCACGCCGACGTCTCATCTCTGGCGTTCATCTGTAGTATTTAAAGCCGCCACCAGGTGGCAGTAGAGTCCAACACCCTGAGAGCCCATGCAGGTCACCTGGTTGATGCCAGAGGGAGTGCGGTTGCTTATAGGTGGTCCACTTTTAGACCATGTTGCAATCTCGCCAACAATTTGGCCTACTGGTACTATTAAGACAGTCTCGTGTTACAAGTGTACTGAAGCTGTGAATAGATCCCTGTTTGAGTCGAGTTGTGATTTACTGTGCCAGGATTAGCTAATCTACATCTGACGCGAGGGGTTTTAAAGAAGAAACGTATGGTGTCTTTGAGGGCTTATGAGGCGCCACGCTAAATGTCCCATGCCTTTTAAGGGAGAAAACTCAAATTAAAAACTGCTTTTATCTTGATTCTCGTTGCGTCTCGGCTGTCTGATTTCAGAGGCTGATACTTCTGAGAAATGGCCACAGTTGTTGCTCCGTGGTGACTCATCGACTTCACCTTCTCTTATTGCTGCCGGGGCCCCGGGTCCACTGTTTGCTGGAGGGATACAGCACCTGTCAATCTAAGAAGCTCACCCCGTGGTCCAACTGTCAAGTGTGACGGTCAGCAATTACACCTACAGGTGCACTGTGTCGAGGGAAGGGGGGGGGGGGGGTGCTGACTGATTAATGGAAACCCTTGTGCCACAGCATCGATCCCCGACGAGTGCAGCGCTGCAGGTGTTAACTGTATACTTGAAACAATAGTTTATTCTCTCTGAACTTTCCGCTGCACTGTCTTCAGTTGTATTACATTTTTACAGATCTCATAACTTCCGAGAAAGTATCCAGGAGCTTCCAGGATGGACGTGGTGGTATCGTCTGTAAAGGGAAATTTGATCATGTTCAACTGGTATACTTTTAAAGAGATTAGTTTAACAATGTGAAATGTGTCTGCAGGTAAGCATACACATCAATATAATGAAGAACTAGAACGGGCACTCGGTAGAGCGCATACCTTCGCATATCATAAGATTGGGCATTGAATTATGAACATTTTGGCATTAGTTGCATGCCAATTGGATAAAAATTGACCGTGCTATGGTAAAAAAAAGATGTTAACCTTTTCATGACATTGACCTTTGACCCGATCGATCCCAAAATCTAATCAAATGGTCCCCGGATAATAACCAATCATCCCACCAAATTACATGCGATTCGGTTTAATACTTTTTGAGTTCTGCGAGTAACACGCATACAAATAAATAAATAAATACACGGCGATCAAAACAGAACCTTCCGCATTTTCAATGCGAAGGTAATAATGCTTCCTATGATCAGATTGTTCTTCGGTTTGAATGGAGAAGCTCTTTCGATGAAAATTCACTCAACTAACGCAGATATCTAAACAAAAAAATCTGCGTCATAACAATTTTCTCTCCAATATGACTGAAATACGTTGTTCTTTACGTGATGATCCAAGGATTTCCTTCCTCGTGAGATGGACAAGAGTGTTCATGAAAACTATGAATCTTTGATTTCCAAAAATATGATGGAAAAACACAATTACGATAGTCAATAAAAAAGGCAAGATATTGCAAACATTAAAACACCAACAATATATTTTATTCCACATTAAGGTAAATGGGGGGGGGGGGGTATTTTATTTAAAGGGATATTTAGGTCGTCATCAAACACACATACATTACCTTACACTTACACTTGGGAAATGTTTTTAATTATAAAACATTTCTGGACATTTAAATTTCTGGTCTAATTGACCCCAGGGGTAAAAGATGTGAGTACATTAGCAGGGTTCAGGACACTAGTTAAACCACTGCGTAACAACATTTTCACCACTAATATGTCTGACTCAGCAGTTTGACCAATATGAGATTTGAGATATGCCCAACAAACAAAAATATATTTCAGAATCTCCCAAAACAATGTAAATAGATTTGTTTGTGACTCCCAGCGCCGGCACAGGCTGACCTTTGACCTCCCTTCTCGAGGGGGGGTGCGAGTGAAAAAGTAAACTTCTCTCCGCGGATCGAGCGAACATCTTATTATTTTCCTTCCAGAACGAGTCACTTTCAGCCGCCGTCTGTCCCCGCCTCAGTCGACACACGCACTCACGGGAGGAAGTTTGGGCACTCGGCTCCACGCGAAGAGAGACGGCCACCGGCCAAGAGCTGGGATTTGGCTCGGACGGGGCTTTTGGAAACAGCCTCCTTCTAATTGGAGCTGTTAAAAGAATCTGGTGTGTGAGTGGATGTGTTTGTGTTGGTGTGAGTTCGAGCCCTACTTAGAGTGTGAAAACACACCGAGGATAAATGTCAGGCATGTGTGACGGGAATTAAGGGGTAATCTTCATCCTCAAGTCCTCCTCTCCAGCCCGCACCATAAAAATACTTAGCCGACTACCGTCGATGACGAGCCGTCTGCTGACGTGTGTTTCGGCGTGAACTTCAGGACGCACCCTGGAGAAATGTGATTATAAGAGTTCCTCGCATGAATCAAAGCAGAGGAAGCTGCGATTTAAGCTCCCGCAAGGGGGGATTCTGGCAGAGACCCTTTGTTGAGAGAAGTGACTAAAGTGTAAATATTTCAGCCTTTTTTCCACTCATGGGTGGAACTTCAAAGGGATTTTCAACTGGGAAATGGTGGGGGGTCCGGGGTAGGTAGGTGGGTAATCAGCATGCCGAATGATTAGCATGAAGAGCATATGGTTTGTTATGTAAATGCTTTGGTGAAAATAGGCTTAGCACCATGATTTAAATATATTTGTCTTTGGGTGAGATGGCATCCACGATGTCATTGGTTATTGAGGCTAATTAAATGTGCTGACTATAATAGTACGACTATCTACTGTCTAAATGTATAGATTTACCTGTTGGGGACCATTTTATGAATAAAAAAGTGAAGATAAATTGAGGGTTTGACCATTTTCCTGAGCAGTAGGTGGCAGCAGAAAGGTTGTCAAAGCAGCCATCTTGTGGGTAACCGGCAGATATGGATGAGTGTCTGAATCTCTCCGTTAGTCCTCTAGTTTAATCTGATATACTTGTAATTTAACTGCACGAAACAAGTAATATGTGGGCCTCTTTACCACGAATAATGAAAATGCCTTTTAGCTTTGCAGTACGCGTCAAGGCGAGACACGAGTGTCACAAGAAAGCAGCATTTAGTTCATGATTTCATGAATTGAGTGATGATTCCGGTTGAAAATGAGTATTAATTGCTCAAAATGACATAGATGATGAATTTCTACGTAGCCCTCTACAAAAAAAAAATTTTTTAAAGCAATTTTTCACACAAAGCACAACAAACGTTTCAAGCACAATATTATAATTTGTGTTATCCGACTGGAGGAAATCTTTCAGGATGTTGATGTTATAGATTCTGGTTGGGTTATTACCTTCGCATTGAAAATGCGGAAGGTAATGTTTTGATCGCCGTGTATTTATTTATTTATTTATTTATTTGTATGCGTGTTATTCGCATAAGTAAAAAAGTATTAAACCGAATCGCATGAAATTTGGTGGGATGATTGGTTATTATCCAGGGACCATTTGATTGAATTTTGGGATCGATCGGGTCAAAGGTCAAGGTCATGAAAAGGTCAACATCTTCTTTTTACCATAGCGCGGTCAATTTCTATCCAATTGGCATGCAACTAATGCCAACATGTTCATAATTCAATGCCCAATCTTGTGATATGCGAAGGTATGCGCTCTACCGAGTGCCCGTTCTAGTTCTCTTATGTATTATTCACATTTACTTTACTTTGCTTGTTCAGTGTTTCTGCGTTCCACTTGTGAAGTGACACGGAGGTGTTCCACTCATATAATCCAACGCACCTGACCTACACCCGCAGTGCACTTGTCGTCTTCCCCCTGCAGTGTGCGGGCGGATAGTGTTCTGTTTAAAAGGCCCAGAATGCCGTGTGTGCATTATTGTCCGTACTTCTGTTTTTTTGTGCTTTTATTTTTCAAGTGTAGGTGTTTGCTCGGCACTAATCCAGCCGGCGGCACACACATTCACACCTAGGCCCAGTCCGACTCCAACGTGGTCATTAGCCACTTAGAGAGCTCCCGTTGAGCCGTCGGGGGTCTGTGAGTCTAGTTTCCGAGCTCCATCTCCCTGTGATGGGTTATTATGACTATAACACCGTGTACTGGTCCTAGACCCACTACAGCTTTCCATTAGAGATTTGCATTGTGACCCAAATAGGAAAAAAAACGAGCCGTGTCCAGCCCGGGGTGAGCGCTTCATGTCGAACACACACATTAACACGTGCTCAGACGAGCACACACTCACACACACAAAATAGGGCAAGAAGAAGGGGGCATTGACGTGACCCCGTGTGCACCCTTTGGGAGTTAACCCCTCTGCTACTGCGGCTCATTAGTCAAAACAGTCCGAGGCGAGGAGCTGAAGGATGTTCGTGTCACATCTATTTCCGTCCTCATCTCCCCATTTCTCCTCTCCTCTGTGGAGACGGAGCGGGGGGGCCTTGACCCAGCAGTTTCATTGAGATAGGCAGGTAGATAGGTGTGTGTGTGTGTGTGTGTGTGAGAGACACTGTCCAGGGGAGGAATTCGCAGCGTGCGGCGACAGTCCTCTAACTGTGTCAAGGACGTGAACAGATAAACTTGCTCTAACCATAGAGGGAGAGAGAGAGAAGACCTGATTCCGTCATACCACTAAAACCCATATTTCATCGGGCAAACATCACTCTTTTTTATAAATATTTTTATTTATTTATTATTTATTTATTTTATATACATTTTCTGATTTATTTTGATTTCAATTTAGGATAGGAATTTATAAGCATTTTTTGCTTCTACCTATACCTTTTCAATCTTTCTCTTTTATATATTTTATAGAATAATATTGTATTGTATTTGATTTAATTGACTGAATAAAATACACAAACAAACAAACAAACAAACTCCGAAAGGCAAATAATCTTCTTGCTGTTTTCTCGGAGCACAAGCAGATTTTTGGCCTCTTTTAATTTGTTCCTCTTCTCAGTGCTTCCTCTCGGGCGCTGGAGCAAATATCAAGTTGTTTTTTTAGACGGAGGGTTGTGGACACTTTAAGGACTAAACAGCAGAGAAGTGCAAACAGGAGTCACACAATTCCTCTTCTCCTATTTTGCCATGCAAAGTATTTGAGACGACCGCACAATACACACAACTCATAGACTAGGATAGGAACACACACAGCAGCTTTCCTCAATTTCATCGATTCCGTGTTAATTTGTGAGCACAGAGCAAATGGAGACTGTGACTCATCCATTCTCACACCCACACACATGCACCCCCACACACACACACATACAAACTAGGTTGTCAGTCTTGTTACTACATGTAGCCCAAGTGGCAGATTCTCATGTCAGATTCTGTTACATAACAGGTTGGGGGCTCATGGCTGCTGATTGGTGAATAAACGTGAGGGGGAGTGGCCACAAAACTCATCACTTTTTCAAAAAGCCTGATAGTGTGATTTCTTTCTTTTTTTCTTTTTTTAATACAAACTGCATGTTTGAGCATACATGTTTAATTGTGCCGCAGGGTAGCAAGATGTGACATATGCTGACAGTATGTAAAGCTACAACCTTGATGTTAAAATTACTTTTCACAAGAGCTTGTGAAAGAGAAATAACATGTAAGCTTGAGTCTTGAGTTATAATTTTCACACAAAGTATGAAAAATAACATACACTAATATGTGTCTTTCAAAGAGAGCGAGGTATAAGCTTGGCTGCATAGATTACATAGTTCACAGCACTTAAAAACATATTTGCTGGAATACTTGAATCTATATTGCTTTATTGGCTGTGCGCCAGCTGGTACCCAACCTGAAGGTCGCGACCTCCCTAAACAGGTCTTTAAAACAATCAGAGGGTTTCCCCAATTATTAAAGAGATAAGTAAGAATGTAAATATATATTTAGTGCTTTTTTTCTCGTCAATAAAAAAATATTCAAATGATTCAAGAATAAACAAACAAAATCCCATTTAATTTCACACGATTCTGTCTCATGTTTTGGTTCCACAAAGACATTCTGGCACACTGTTTTAAATAATAAGTACGGATGAAATTGCAATTTCATTAAAACTGTGAACATTCACTTCAGGCTCCTATACATTGTTCAAAATATGAATATGAAAGTTCTCAAATGAGCCATTTGTTATGGGGTTTCTGCCTATACATAAAAAAATAATAAAAATCCTTGAAAAAAAATCAATTTCAGGTATAGATAATGTCTTATAAGGGTTGAATCCTTTCATTTATTCTCTTAAATGAATGTGAATGAGTCACCTTTGAGGTTTGGCCTAAAAGCAACCAGCCCCCAAACAGATCAGCTCCCTCCAGGGATGAATGAGTGTAACTTCCGATGAAAACACTTGTATTGGAGGCCTTCCAGCTGATCGCCCCGCCAGTGGTCGCCTCGTTCTGACTTTGTTGTGCGACTGGTTTAAAATGAGGTGTAATTATCTTGAGTCAATGCAGAGCTGGGAGTTTTGGCAGGAGCTAAATGGAGGGGGATCGATATGGGGAGGGAGACGAGGACGATGTGAGCCTGCTGCTGGACACGCTGCCTGTCAGATATCTGTCACCCAGTGCTCACAGGTGGAGAGGTGCAATCATAGAGACACACACATACACACACACACACAGAGAGAGAGAGAGAGAGAGAGGCATCAGTCTCCACAGCCTACTTTTGTTTCAAGTGCATGTACGGCACATGGAAATGTCACTGCATAAACATCACATCACGCTCTCTGTGTTCAAGGCCCCTGATGTAACATACCATAACGAGTGCAACAATAAACACAGCACACACACACACACACACACACACACACACACACACATACACACACGTATGGACGAAGATGGCAACAAGAGCTGGGAAAAATCGATCACGCTCCCTCTGCCTTGCCAGTACCAGGAATAAAAGAAGAATATTGATTTTTGCTCTGCGGGGAAGGATGACTCACACCGTCTCGCCGCCTTAAGATGATGATGCGTGTGGAAAAGATGGAGAAGCGGCAGAACGACTGCACGCAAACAATCCTCCCGCTCCCCGCGGATGAAGACGGATCGTCATCGCCTTTCGATTCGAAGCCGTTCAATGAGAGAACTAGAACGGGCACTCGGTAGAGCGCATACCTTCGCATATCACAACATTGGGCATTGAATTATGAACATTTTGGCATTAGTTGCATGACAATTGGATAAAAATTGTCCGCGCTATGGTAAAAAGAAGAGTTTGACCTTTTCATGACCTTGACCTTTTAACTTTGACCCGATCGATCCCAAAATCTAATCAAATGGTCCCCGGATAATAATCAATCATCCCACCAAATTTCATGCGATTCGGTTTAATACTTTTGGAGTTATGCGAGTAACACGCATACAAATAAATAAATACACGGCGATCAAAACATAACCTTCCGCATTTTCAATGCGAAGGTAAAAAGTGTTTATTTATTCGTGCCGCGTCCATCAGCAGGCCTGCAGCAGCGCGTGAGACAGCAGCACACATTCTTAACCCACAGTGGTACTTTCGCCCCTCGGTGCCGCTCCTGTCGAAAAACTGTCCGCACTCCCTTTCGGCGGCCGGGTCTAAATTGGTTCAGTTCTATCCTGAGACTTCTGTGGTTCTGTTGGCTCTCCCAGGAGAAATGTGCCAGCGTGTCGCTCTGGTTCTGCGTCAAAGTCAGTCACGAATGCTCCCACCGGCTGGATGATCTGTCACCGCAAATGTCACGTTACATACAGCGTGCATCTAACTTGTCGGTCCATAATATTGAAGAATCGTCAAGAACTGTGAGAGAGAAAGCACACAAGCTCAGCGACGAGAGTACAGCACGTACAGTGCAGTACACACAAACATACACGTTATACTTTACGTGTACGCGATGTCCTCGGGCAGCACGGCCGCGTCTAACTGGATATTCAAAAAGTCATTTCAACACCAGATACACATTTTAACCTTTAGTACCTTCGCATTGAAAATGCGGAAGGTTATGTTTTGATCGCCGTGTATTTATTTATTTATTTGTATGCGTGTTACTCGCATAACTCAAAAAGTATTAAACCGAATCGCATGAAATCTGGCTGGGATGATTGGTTATTATCCGGGGACCATTTGGTTAGATTTTGGGATTGATCGGGTCAAAGGTCAAGGTCAAGGTCATGAAAAGGTAAAAATCTTCTTTTTACCATAGCGGTCAATTTATATCCAATTGGCATGCAACTAATGCCAAAATGTTCATAATTCAATGCCCAATCTTGTGATATGCGAAGGTATGTGCTCTACCGAGTGCCCGTTCTAGTGTATCCAGGTGTTATTACCTGAAGATGCATGATTCTTTCACTCTTACTCACATTTAGACTGGCAGTCCAGATACTTGTTTAAAAAGAAAAAAATGGGGCAAAACTTTTTACATTGTACGAGGTAAAATAGTCTACATTTTTTTTTTAAGGACATCTAAAAGGCCCCAGCACCTCGCCTACATAGGAGTAAATTACACACTACAGTTATTAATCGTCTTTTTGTTGATAATTTGTGTCTTCACACACCTCTATGATTTTGTGTCTATATTGTCATTTTGTGTCTCTTTGTATTTGTTTTGTTGTTTTCAAAGCTATTTTCTGTCTGTGATTGTTTTGCCTTTTTCTGTACTCATTTTGAGATTAATTGTAGTTGTTTTGTGACTCCTTGTAGTTGTTGTGTTGGTCTCTTTGTCGTTGTTTTGTGTCTCTTTGTGGTATCGCTACATCTCTTTGTCGTCATCTTTCATCTCTTGTAGTTGTTTTGGGTCTCTTTGTGCTATCGCTACGTCTCTTTGTCGTCATCTTTAGTCTCTTGTAGTTGTTTTGGGTCTCTTTGTGCTATCGCTACGTCTCTTTGTCGTCATCTTTAGTCTCTTGTAGTTGTTTTGGGTCTCTTTGTGCTATCGCTACGTCTCTTTGTCGTCATCTTTAGTCTCTTGTAGTTATTTTGTGTCTGTTTATCGCTACATCTCCTTGTCACTGAGCCTGGGCCCAGTCGGCCTGATCAGTAATCATCCATGTGTGTCGAAGGTTGGTTAAAAATAAGTGTGAGCTGTAGTTGTTGAAGAGAGAAGAGATGTGTGGTCAAGCAAGATTAGTCACAGAGGTTCATTGTTTGACCAAAGGCTCATGTTTATGAGGCCTTTGACGTGCATCGTGTCAGGAGACCCCTGAGCCACATTACCTGTGCAGGCTGTCAGACTGAACGTGCCCCCAATTAATCAAGGACACAACAACTGGCTTTTAAAGCAATGGATGGGAAGCGTTGCATGTCTCCTCGGCTGTGCTGCCCTCTTCTTCACGTGTGTGATTGCTTTGATTTGGCCAGTAATTACTTTCCCAGCCAGTCAGCGGGTGAAGTAGAGCAATTGGAGGATACCCTGGGCACATTTTAATTAGTTTAAAACTACGGTTCACTATTCAATCCATTAGATGCGCGTATATAAAAGCAAATATGAAGGTTTTCAGCGTGTCATGTTTTTTTGTGGTCTTCTACCACATTAAATGATGACAATTCACAGCCTGTGCAATAAAGTCATGAAGTTCTGTGGCGGGCTTCAGTGTTTACTTACGTTCTTTATGACTTGGCGCGCTGCCCGTTGTAATCAGGAGCAGCTTTTCTGGCTCGGGGGCAGGCTGAGTTATGTGGAGTGGATTTCAGCTGTTTACATGATGTGTTTCCTCTGCCATTTGATTAGATTAGATCCAAATAGTTAACATTGTTTAGTCCACATTGTGAGCACTGGAATGTTAAGTCATTGAAGGATTGCAGATTAATTTACTTGACTTCCACTGTAAACGCCTCACGTTCAACACCAGCTTCATTCAACAACACGTCCGATGTTTATTGACGTCTGAACACCAGAAGAAATGTTACGATACTTAACAGATTCACAACTGGATGTTATTAATTTACAATTTATTTGGATCGTTTAGATGAGACTAAGGAGGGTTACTCCTCTGCATTGTAGCTCTCTCTCTCTTGTCTCTCTTCTCTCTCACATCCCACCAGTCTGTTTCCCTTGACAACCCTATCTGCTGTTCATAATCATGCAAATTATATGGATCTCTGGGCCACATAGATACTCATAAACAACCGACCCCTTCAACCCTCACTGTATTTATCTATCTAAAGTGGTTGTAATAACAGGTGGAGGTGGAGGTGGAGGCGTGAGTTCAATTGAATGTCACAACTCATCTCTTTAACCATTGGGGTTGGCTGTAGCTCATGGGGAGGGTGGACTCCCCGCAGCGACAAGGTACCCGGTTCAATCCCTGCTCGAATTTCCCCACTATGGGATCAAGTGTACATGATTATTATTATTTGCAAAATGTCGGAACAGAACTGTACACCAGGGCACGTGGGTGTGTATTTTCTCTTTCAAATGTAAGCCTCCTACTCGTCGAAAAATGAACAGAACTGCAACAAGACTGATATTTGAGGTACTTTTCCTTCCCACACGATGGATGACTCCCGTAGGGTCTATTCCTGGAGCACCTGCAGTCATTTCTGGTCCGTCGGTGCTAATACTTTACATCAACCAACCAGTCAAACTGTTTCTTTTTCCACTCCCGGCTCCATTTTCAAGCAGAACAAACAGACCTTTCTTTCCTTCCATTTCCCCCTCATCCGTCCATCAGTGTAATTGCACTCTTTCCAGCAAGAGAAAGGAGCTGCCACAGTCCTGTCGAGGAGACGGTGGTTCACGTCCTTCAGGAAACCATTCACTGTAAAGTTCTGGTTGTTTCTGAACAGTTTGTGGAGCTCACAAACCTCGATTGCTTATTCGACACTTGAATTCACCATCGAGTTGTTTTGGGTTTTTCTGAATCATCTGCTGAATTATTCATGTCAAAGTAAACAACATATTTTTCGACATGAGTGATTATTTTTTTCAATCATAGCTCGTTTGATTTATCGGTGTCTTTTGTAAATTGTTTTATAAAAGGACCTATTTGAGTAACTTTCTATTAAACAAGTTTAATAGAATCCACAGTTAAAAAAATGAAATAATGTGACTGTGAATATTAAACATTGTCGATTTAGAATTGGCTGCTTTTAGCTTCGATGTGAATTTGTACATTTTATATTGTTACCTTCGCATTGAAAATGCGGAAGGTAATGTTTTGATCGCCGTGTATTTGTATGCGTGCGTGCGTGTTATTCGCATAAGTCAAAAAGTTTTAAACCAAATCGCATGAAATTTGGTGGGATGATTGGTCCGGGGACCATTTGATTAGATTTTGAAATCGATCGGGTCAAAGATCAAGGTCAAGGTCATGAAAAGGTCAACATCTTTTTTTACCATAGCGCGGTCAATTTTTTTCCAATTGGCATGCAACTAATGCCAACATGTTCATAATCCAATGCCTAATCTTGTGATATGCGAAGGTATGCACTCTACCGAGTGCCCGTTCTAGTTTGTTCCTGTTTTGAGATTTTTTTTGAATCAGTAAACAGATGAGAGAGATAATAAAATATGTTTTGGGATTCTATGTCTGTGCTTGTGAAAATAACAGAAATGTGTTTTATAAACTGACTGCTCTTGCAGAGCAAAAAACAATTCGGTGTACCATTAAAAAAATGTTTTTCCTTGTAATACGTCGAAGAAGATGGTCCTTAGGGGGTCTATAGGGTGGAATGGGTGATCCAAATACACAATAACAGAAGCCTGTATACCTCCAAACATCCTAATGTTCCCCGTGTTGTCCTTTGTGGCAGTGCATGTGTGCAAATGCAGCTCAATCCCTGTGTGGGAGCT
The DNA here is from genome assembly GCF_029220125.1 of Pseudoliparis swirei. Taxonomy (NCBI): domain Eukaryota; kingdom Metazoa; phylum Chordata; class Actinopteri; order Perciformes; family Liparidae; genus Pseudoliparis; species Pseudoliparis swirei. Next base: position 15,234,848 of record NC_079397.1, on the reverse strand, counting down.
CGACAGAGCCGTAAGGTGGAAGAATAAGTGGCTGTTTCGCCCTCTCTGCTGTGCGTGGCTGTGACTCACTCTTACTGTGTCCAGCAGTTGCTTTGTTCATCTCTCCCAGCTTTAGTTTTGAAATTCTGTCGCTTTAATTTATCAACTAAAAGCATTTTTAAGCTGCAGCGAGGACACTTCACTCGCCAGTAGAAACAGCCTTGAAAGTGTTTTCAGTTTTGTGTTTGCTTTGTCCTCGTTCGTGCCCGTACCGCCTCGCTCTACGTCCTTCTGTATTTTCTGTATATTATTAATCTGGATCGTATACTGTAAGTATTCAGGTATATGAGGTATGTGGGAATGTAATAAAACAACATGCATTTAAGTGTTAATGTCGCACACATTGTGAAATGCTTACAATTCATAGGGTAGTCTCACAATCCCCCCCAAACGGAAAACTTTATATCCTGCTGACAATATCTTCACTTGCCTATTCATGATATATTTTTAATGTCTTTCTCATTTATTCATACTGTCACCAGGTTTTAATGCCAAGTCGCTGAACTGAAAGCAACCCAGTATCTCTCATAGCGCAAAGTCTAAACCTTCCTGTTACCTTCGGGTCAATTTGACCCCATTCAATGTTTAACCCTCCTGTTACCTTTATATTTACTGACATATTTTACCCTCGGGGTCAATTTGACCCCAGCAATTAAAACCTCCAGAAAATTATTCGAATTAATATTGTTTCCCAAGTTTAAGTGTGAGGTACTTTTTGTTTGTTTGTTGACTACCTAAATAGCCCTTTAAATATATAAAAAAGTTGATATTTCTTATATGTTTGACACAGTGAAAAACAGCCTGGGGTCAAATTGACCCGAAAGAACACCGACATTAAACATTGAATGGGGTCAAATTGACCCTAAAGGTAACAGGAGGGTTAAGTAAACATTGGATGGATAATATGGTCCGATGTGACTCGAGTCATTCTGCACCGTTTGTGCTAATTTCATTGGGTTGGCATTTACCTGGCCTATTAAATCTTGGTGTTCGGTATGTGTGTCTGGAAGGGCAGGGGGCAGGGACATGGACATCACACACGTTGCATGAGCTTGTGTTTGTGAAGGGAAAGCAGCCTTCACCCTCGCCCAGTCTGTAAATTATCTCATCTCTGTCATTAGCCAATCTTGTGAGTCTGCCTCCCCGCTAGGCTCGCTGTTAAAATGCTAATGAGGCCCGTGGCCTGCAATTACAACACACACACAAACGCAGAAACACGCACCTCTGATCTGGCACCGAATAGGGGGGCATGACCACCCCTGTGCTGCCCCCGACTTCAATCGACGAGCAGACTCCACTTTGGGCGATATTAATATGAGACATTAAATTAGTCCAATTGAAATCTAGTAAGGAGCATTTAGTTTGCCGTGTCTCCTCTGGGTCGAATTATAACACATTTCTTATTTATAGAGAACTAAGGGATGAACTGATGCCGATGGGTCTTACCTTGAACTAGAAGAAAGAACAAAATGCTCTCTTTCTTTCTCTCTCTCTTACTATCTTATCCATTTTCTGCCTTTTTATCTTAAACAAACACACAAACACAGAAAAAACGGTCTTGGATATCGGAGAATTTCATGTTTTTTTATCGTAGATTAGAGACACACAGACAGAAAGGCACATGTGACTAAAGTCCGAGTCTGGAATCGGACTGAGGACGTCACAGCCACATGGTAGGTGCCTTTCGCCAGCCCAGCCACCCACATAGGGATTATTTGTTGTAATTTTTTTTTTTTGATGTGGAGACAAAAAAAAAAGTGGGTGGCTCACTTAATTTATGCTGATTAATCTGTACAGCTCAAAACACACTCCTCCCAGAGCTCACCGAGGCCTGCTTTGCTAAGTCTTCTCGACATCACATGTCATATTCCATTTTTATTTGCGTCTTTTATTCTGTGTATGCATAAATAAACGCATTGCGTTTCGAGTCAGGCGTGCATGTTGCTTTGTGTGAGACCGAGAAGGGGAAAAAAAAAATCCTGTTTGTATGCTGTTGCCAGGTAGAGCTCTGTAGAGATTTGATTATGAGTGTGTGACTGTGCATGTATGTGTGTATTTTGGAGAAATGACTATGTGAGGCTGTGTATTTACCCTGCCTGGCAAAACCATTCTGTTGACTCTGTGGAAAATCACTGACATGTCTCCATCTCTGCAAACCCCAGAGCCGGTCCCCGCGGTCCACATGGTGGCGCTCTGAGCCAACATCCAATCTCCAATTAATGGCTCCTGTTCTCACCTGCTTCTCTTCCACTTCTCTTTCCATCAGCATCTCTCGTGTCCTCTTGTGCTTCTCTGTTTCCTCCCGACTACGTGGACCGAGGCTGAATGTCACACCGTCTGCCGTGCCATGTTAGGCTTATATTTAGGCCTGGCTTGGCTGCACTTGCACTCGGCAGGGACGGACGGACACAGAACTCCGAGCGGAATTATTCACATTTTGGTTTCGCCAAACTGATGGATGGATGTGGAGCGAGAGTTGGGTGATTCTGTCTGAGCTGGAAGCCTCGGCCCCCCGGTCGGAACATGGGGGCCTGTCTCTTCTGGTTCCAGGGAGCGCAGTGAAATGCCCTGTGGAGGAGACGCATGGGCAGCAACCAAAGGAAAGCCGGCGTGATCAGAACAAACGCGCCGTTTTTTGGGGGGCGGGGGATTTTTAATAAGGCTATTCAAATGTGTTTGCTTGTGCAAGTGTGTGTGTGTGTGTGTGTGCAGTTAGAAGAATAGAAGAAAAGGAGTGTATATTGGCTTTGATTAGACTCTGCATCACAAATACACACACCTACACACACATAGCCTACACATAGGGTTATTTTTAGCCACTGTCGCACTCTTCGCCCAACCCCTGTGCTCTGTCTCTCTCGGCGCAGCCCCCCCCCCCTCTTCCTCCTCTCCACAGCCAAGAGAAGGACAGCAATTCATCAGGATCTCTGACAAACATCTCACATCTTCTCTCCGCTGCTTTTTGTCGTCGTCAAGTCGCCGTAGGAATGAGGCGTTAGAAAGAGACAACAGGGGACAGAGATGGGAGTTAATGCAAATCGGGAGTGAGATGAAGGAAATGAAAGACAAAAATCAATCCTCCTTCACATCTAACTTCCCCTTGGATGCTGACTCTGACATATGGAGATATTGATATGTGTGTTGTCTTCCGTAGAGCCTCTCGTCGTTGGAAACACGACTATTAAACAGTGACCAGCAATGTTCCCAGTATAATCAATCCCAGACCTGTTGGGCCACAGCACAGCCACGACGTGTCCGTCACTCTCTGGGAGATTGTTCTGTTGGTTTAACAGCTTTTGGACCTCAATTGTGGTTCTGTTCACTCACACAGTATCTGCAATGTTTTTACCTCGCACATGATTGATTGACTACTGGCAAAACCCACGAGAGTGATCCTGTTTGTACTGTAAATGAGGCAATTTCTATTTTGGCCATACACTCACTTGCCTCTCGTCACGTAGATTGTCGATAAGAATCGCATCTCGACATGTGTCTGTGATGATCGATATGTTTTGTGCTCCGATGGATTTATGCCTCAGTATTTCTTAAATTAACTGGTACTGCAGCTTTATCTTACATGTGACATGTCGTTTGGTCAGGCACGTGCAGACATGTAGGGTAAGCGTGTATATTGTGGCACAGTCACACTGCACTGCTAATATTCTCCGCCATACTGCTATAAAACACATGCTAACCCCTCTTTCAAAAAAAAGGTATACAGAGCAATAATCATGTATAAAGTATGACACAAGAATGAGTATCAAAATTGTCTTTTAATATTATTAGACGATTTAAGAATAAAATTCATGGCACGGAACATGCAGTTAATAAAAATGAGAGAGCTATTAAATCATCATTATAATTGTGCAGCTTTACCACTTTGAATCAAATTAGTATTCATACAACAGATTGCCCATTATCAATTTAACAGTTAGCATTACTTCAACTTAAATGTTTGAGAAATGGCAGTGTGCACTTTTATTATTTGAAGTACTGTACTTTGAGTTTGAGCTACATCCTTTATTACCTTCGCATTGAAAATGCGGAAGGTTATGTTTTGATCGCCGTGTATTTATTTGTATGCGTGCGTGCGTGTTATTCGCATAAGTCAAAAAGTATTAAACCGAATCCCATAAAATTTAGTGGGATGATTGGTTATTATCCGGGGACCATTTGATTAGATTTTGGGATCGATCGGGTCAAAGGTCAAGGTCAAGGTCATGAAAAGGTCAAAATCTTATTTTTAACCATAGCGCGGTCAATTTTAATCTAATTGGCATGCAACTAATGGCAAAATGTTCATAATTCAATGCCCAATCTTGTGATATGCGAAGGTATGCGCTCTACCGAGTGCCCATTCTAGTTACTAGTATGATAATTCTACGTTCGAAAGGTTATACTGTTTACCTTAATTTAGTTGATCTAATATCTTAACTTACTTTGTAGGATTCATTTTGACATACTGAACATATATGAGTTTATAAACAAATACATTATAACTCAACAGTACAAAAGTACTTTGAATTAGCAAAACAAATCTCCAAGCCCATCAATGATGTTGATTGACTCCTGCAGTACAAATAATAACTGAAATAAAAATACTGAAACATTAATGACAAAGTGTTCTTACAGCATCAAAAAGTAAAGTACCCATTATGCAGATTGGTATTATCGGAACAATATGTATGTATAAGCTACAGGTAGAATAAGCTACGGGTGTGAATATTTTAGCTGACGAAGGTTGAGCTAAATTACTTCTCTTCCCTCTACTTCTTGAACAATTGATTGGTAAATTGATTTTCTCCCCTCGCTGTGCCAGTGTTAGCTTCAGTCTGAAACACATTTAGCCTCTAAACAACATTAGCGCCACTTTAACTTCAGGCCATGAAATCTAGGCAACTGCAAGTGTGCCAACATTTGATTTCCTTCACCTACTAGCTAGCTAGTTAACATGTGCTTATTAGCTTTGGTTGTTTTGATCTTTTAAACCAATGTTGTAAGGTAAATTAGGCCTTCATAGCTACAACAAAAACAACTGAACGGATGTAGCGGAAAAAAGAAGCGCAAGCAGTAATTTTAAGTGTCAAGGATACTGACTTAACAATGTCAACAGTAGCGAGGCGAATGTTAGCGTAATTTATATTCACACGTTAGATAAAGGTAGAGCTACAGGGTCCCAGGTGAAGCTTTGGAAGGATTTCTCTCCCCCGAATTGTTGTTTAACAGTAAACGCTTTATGATTTGGAAAATTTTTCGAAGAAACCAGAATACTATTATTGTTGTCTCATGCTGTTTTCTCGTGAGAATGTTAATGTACATTTCTAATAAAACATTTTATCAGGAAATACATTATAATAACAAATAAAACTAGAACGGGCACTCGGTAGAGTGCATACCTTCGCATATCACAAGATTGGGCATTGAATTATGAATATGTTGGCATTAGTTGCATGCCAATTGGATAAAAATTTACCGCGCTATGGTAAAAAGAAGATTTTGACCTTTTCATGACCTTGACCTTTGACCCGAACGATCCCAAAATCTAACCAAATGGTCCCCGGATAATAACCAATCATCCCACCAAATTTCATGCGATTCGGTTTAAAACTTTTTTTGTTACGCGAATAACACGCATACAAATAAATAAATAAATAAATACACGGCGATCAAAACATTACCTTCCGCATTTTCAATGCGAAGGTAAAGATGAAATAGTTATAGCCCTCCCACTGTGTTTTGGTTATAATATTATAAGTATAGAATAGGTGCAGAAACCAGGTACCGGGTCTCAGGTGGGTGCCACTGGGTTTCTGTTTTAGTGATAGGAGTGTGCTATATTTAAGCTGATATATTTTAACATCTTCTTATGAAATACACCATCATTTTGAAAAGCAGCTTTTCTCACAAGAGTGCCACTTTACTAGCATTACGCTGTCAAGGGTGTTTGCAGGCTGTACTGTTTCTAAAATGATAGTTTTCTGAGCTAATTTATGAAGAATTCTGCTTTATACGTTTAATCTTCTGGAACACTGACACAATTAATGTGCTTTATAAGCTCACACAATTGGCTCAACTGACTTTGGCATTAGTTTAAGCAGAGCTGCTGCACTTATTCGTGCATTAGGTCATGTGTTAAGCAGTAGTAGTGGCAGTCGCAGGATTATGTTGTTTCAATGCTGCCATGTCGCATGGTGACCCATGCTGATCTGCCTGACTAGGCGCCTGTTTGTTTTTCCCCATGGTGGGTGTTGTCTTATTGTTTGATGCATTGTGCACAGTTGCATTTGGCTTCAGGTTATCGACTGTCAAATTCTTAAACTGCAAACACATCTTCATGTTGTCGACAATGTCTTACAGTATGGCTCACTTCGAATTTACTGGTGAATTCACCCCCCGCCTGGGTCCCTAAGCTATGTGTGTGTTTGTGTAAAAGCACGCACGTCTCTGTCACGTTGCATTAAGCACCCTCTTTAGCCCTTTAACCCCTTTACGAGTCTTGTGTTACTATATTGCTTTTAGCATTATCACACATGTAGAAATGCAATACGAACTGCACAGTTCTTGGAGTCATCATTTGTCGTATATTTCAGGCCTTTTCAATGAGAACATTATCATATACAAGCAAATGTGATCTCTGACTCAGGGTGTATTATTATGCATGTACATTTTCCATGTTTAGGAACAGCATACTTGCACTCTTTCAGATTGTGACTGTGAATACTCTATGAATAGAAAGTGCTTGTTTGATGTGCCAGTCGGAGCGGCGAACACAAAGAACATAAATATCTCCCCAAATATAGTCATTAACTATGGAAGAGAAAACCCACGATCACAGTTATGATATGATTCATTTTGCAGTCTCCAAAAATAATTAATAGTTACTCCCTCTTTGAGAGCTCTTTGTGATGGCAGAGAGCATGAATATACACAAAAGATGCAGTAAAGTTCAGAAGAACTTCAATCATGTAGCCCCTAGAAAACCAAGAACAAAAAAAATATGTATAAAATGTTTTTCCACCTGCTGAAATGGTCATTTGTTTCTCCCCCACTACCCTCTACTTACTATATGTATATATATATATATATATATATATATATATATATATAAATAAATATATACATATATATATATATAAACCTATATATATATAAATATGAATATATATATATAAAGATATACATATATATATATATATATATATATATATATATATATATATATGCAGGCCAGGACCTATTAGCAGGCCAGGACCTATTAGATTCAAGAATTTAAATAATAAATGAAATAAAAAAATAAAATGAACGTGTATATATATTCATATATAGTATATAAAGTGAAAGCGATGCAAGGTTTATTGTTGTTGTTCAACAAGTTATTACTACCAAGATATTATGCAGGGATTTGTGATTGATGGTAGTGGGTGAAGATGAGTGGAACTTTTTGTTTCCTTCCAAAGGTCATTGGAGCCCCCGTAGACAGCAGGGACTTCAGTGGGACGAGATGCCATTGACACTTGAGTCGGTGTCCTTTCAAGTTTCTGTTTTATTTTCAGGGTTCAAGTGGTGAGCTCTTGAAGTCGAGGCGCTTAACCAGCGTGGGAGTGACACTGATAGATATGTGTGACTTCAAGATGAAAGAAATATGTGTATTTAAGAGGGAGAAGTTGGCCTGCAAATATTTTTTGATCCGTAATTGCCAAAAAATCCTGGCTCCAAATTAAATGGGTAGGATGTATTTTGGGATCATTAGAGCAATATGTGAAGCAAATCTTTAATTATGTTTCCTTTTTCTGCCGCGCCTGCTTCCACTAGTTGGTTTGTCATGTAAGCATATTTGAAATTCTCCCCAAATGAGTTGTGTTGTTGTGATTGAGCCTGATTGGTACAATAAAGCCATTTCATATGTACTGAGTCAAATATTAAAATGAATACATTGGTTCTGGAATAGTGGCTCTAAATGATATTCCATTTGGGGGGGAAAAAGACAGAATTTCGCACTAAAAAGATTTGAACTTAACTGTATCTATAACTTCTAATGGTAGCTTTGACTACTAGACTTCCAAAAAAAAGAACGTGTCCTCTTTTTCAAAATAAAAGGATCACCGTGAGAGGAGGAGGAATGATTAACTAGATTGACTAGATTAGATTAGATATACTTTATTCATCCCCAGGGGGGAATTTCTTTTGTTGCAGAAGCAAGCACGTTTACAATATATACAATACAATGCAATGAAATAGGAGGGCATATTACATTTAAGACTTTAAATAATAATAATAATAATAATAATAACTTTATTTATATAGCACAATGTTTACAAAGTGCTCCACAGAGAGTCAAAGAAAGCAAAACAAGTGGAATAGCAAGAAACCAATATTACATTTAAAAGTATATATGAAAATTCAAAATAAAATGTAAAATAAAAAATAAATAAATAAAAAACCAAATAAATTAAAAACAGACAAATAAATTAGAGGAACCAAAGTTCTGCATAAAAAGACTAGATCACTTAAAAGCTGTTCTATAAAAATGGGTTTTAAGAAGTGATTTAAAAGAAGTTACTGATTCTGCGAGCCTTATCCCCTCCGGGAGGTTGTTCCAAAGTCGAGGGGCTCTAACAGCAAAAGCACGGTCATAATAAAGGAAATGAAAATGAAAAGCATATGAAGTGTATATAAAGTGAAGCAGTGCAAAGGTTATTGATGTTTGAGGAGGAGATTTATTGTACAGTCTTATTGCAGCGGGCAGGAATGTTCTCCTGTGTCTGTCCTTGTGACGGCGGAGCTCAAGCAGTCTCTGGAGAACGTGCTCCGCTTAATAAACTTAAAATCGAATTTGATCACTATTAAATCATTGCAAGGATAACGTCGCTCATGAAAAGACATCAGATGTAGTATCTGTGCGTGCTGTGGTCTGGTACTCTAACCTCCAGAACACATGAAGGATATAACTAGAACATACTGTCAAAGCTGTTGGCAAGAAGCTCATTTTACTGTTCGGCATATACTTACAACCTATCGACAAACACACACACACATACCAACATCCTTAGGGAGTCACTTCTAAGTTTGGATGCTGCGAAGTCTTGCCAGGAAACCCTATACGCCTCATTGTCCCCAGGATGCGAGCACTTCACATATGACATTTGAAGAAAGATGGTGCTACAAGAGGGTGGGTGTGGATATCAGAGGTCACGTTTTGTGTCTACGTGTGTGCGTGTGCCAATGCTCCTCGGTCGCATTCAGAGGGATAGTGTGGATTATATCATGGACGTAAAGGGTGGACTGCATCTGGTTGATTGCCGTACAATATTTGTATATTTAATTTAATTTTAGTCATTAGTATTGTGTTGTGTATGCATATAGGTTGTATATATACATATATATTTTATTTTATATTTTACTTTGTATACATCTATATCTTTCATCCCTGTTTTTTATATTTTATATTTTATATATTTTTTATTCTCGTGTGTTTAGTTTATTGGTGCTGCTACTGCTACGACACATTTCCCCTTGGGGATTAATAAAGTATTTATCTATCTATCTATCTTTACTGAGTGTAAAGCTAAACGTGCAGCAAGGCGTGAGATGTTTGATGCTGCAGGGTTCAGGAAGAGAATCAGAGAGAATTCCCGAGTACCTCTCAGTGACCGTCCCGAGGAAGGATGACGCGATCGGCTGCAGGGACGGTGACATTTGTCCAAAATAACCAATCGCTATTGTGCTAAACCTACGGCATGGAGGGTGTCGCCAGGTGAAGCCGCTTCAGATCTGCCCTCGTCAACTAAAAGCTCAAAGGTCACATCAGCAGTTGTTGGAGACTGAATGTTTAAGGTCAGCCAAAGGTCGTGGGAGTGTATAAACAATTCATTTAAGCAAAGCATTTCAGCTACGCAAACGAAATGTTTCAAAACGCATCGCAGCACCCGCGACATGATATCATTTGAATGCTAATTTGGTCAAATTATCTGTTGGATTAAGGGAGCTCTAAGGGCTCAAACTTGGCCGCCTCTTGGTATTGTGATAGTGTCGTTTGCCCGCATGCCATTATGGGAATTGGGGAATTTCTGTAAACACCCCTTTGTTGACCTCTTGGCCATGATGCCTAAATGAATAAACATGAGAGCTCTGTTACAACAAAGGGGCAACGCTGCACACTGGATCAGCTCTCTGCCTGCAGCCAGCAAAGCCAGCTACACATTTCCCTCTATTGTTATTCCAGCAATCACTCTTTCCCATCACTGCATCTTATTTGAGTCCTCACATTTTCCACAGAAATGTTCCTCCCTCATCTTAGTATTGAGATAAACACCACTATGCTCTGTTGGCTCCGCACAATCTTACCTCATCGTGGTTGATTACCGCTAATTGACAAGAAATAGCATGCATAATAAATAGCATTCATTGTGCATCTAGAATTAAGCCCGGAGAGTGAAAAATATTGTTAAAAAGAATTCACCTCCCAGGCGTCAACTCATGTCGGCTTAGTTGTAATCAGTGTGTTATTTATTTGGTATGCTCACGGAATAATACATGACTTTACTAAAAACATGCATACACAGAGGATTATATGTGCATGATGGATATGTAAAACAACACATAAGTACATCATTTCCATCTTAGGGAAGTCAACGACAATTTAGTTGGGAACATTTTACAACTAGAATGCGCACTCGGTAGAGCGCATACCTTCGCATGTCACAAGATTGGGCATTGAATTATGAACATTTTGGCATTAGTTGCATGCCAATTGGACAAAAATGTATCGTGCTATGGTAAAAAAAAGAGTTTGACCTTTCCATGACCTTGACCTTGACCTTTGACCCGATTGATCCCAAAATCTAATCAAATGGTCCCTGTATAATAAACAATCATCCCACCAAATTTCATGCGATTCAAGAACATTTTGACCTGTTCATGACCTTTGACCATTGACCTTTGACCCGATCGATCCCAAAATCTAATCAACTGGTCCCCGGATAATAAACAATCATCCCACCAAATTTCATGCGATTCGGTTCAATACTTTTTGAGTTTTGCGAATAACACGCATACAAATAAATAAATAAATAAATAAATACACGGCGATCAAAACATAACCTTCCGGCATTTTCAATGCGAAGGTAATAAGGTTGCATAATCCAGAGTTGTTAAGGATTAAGTGAGGAACAATTTAGCAAATAACTGCTGTAATCTTCCCTCAATAAATTACCACAAATTAGATAACATACTCCTTCAGACAGCTAGATGCATAACAACAGTTTCTGAAAACTAAGTAACTAGAATGGGCACTCGGTAGAGCGCATACCTTCGCATATCACAAGATTGGGCATTGAATTATGAACATTTTGGCATTAGTTGCATGCCAATTGGACAAAAATGTATCGTGCTATGGTAAAAAAAGAGTTTGACCTTTCCATGACCTTGACCTTGACCTTTGACCCGATTGATCCCAAAATTTAATCAAATGGTCCCCGGATAATAACCAATCATCCCACCAAATTTCATGCGATTCAAGAACATTTTGACCTGTTCATGACCCTTGACCTTTGACCCGATCGATCTCAAAATCTAATCAACTGGTCCCCGGATAATAAACAATCATCCCACCAAATTTCATGCGATTCGGCTCAATACTTTTTGAGTTCTGCGAAATATTTTGACCTGTTCATGACCTTTGACCTTTGACCCAATCGATCCCAAAATCTAATCAACTGGTCCCCGGATAATAAACAATCATCCCACCAAATTTCATGCGATTCGGTTCAATACTTTTTGAGTTCTGCGAAAGATTTTGACCTGTTCATGACCTTTGACCTTTGACCTTTGACCCGATCGATCCCAAAATCTAATCAACTGGTCCCCGGATAATAAACAATCATCCCACCAAATTACATGCGATTCGGGTCAATACTTTTTGAGTTTTGCGAATAACACGCATACAAATAAAGAAAGAAATAAATAAATAAATACACGGCGATCAAAACATAACCTTCCGGCATTTTCAATGCGAAGGTAATTACTGCCCCAATCAACCATATTTCCCAGGAATGTATTTCATAAACCTTTTATGTCTTTTTTTTCAAGCAAAATGACAAACATGCAGCTTCTCACATTTGACGATTTGCTTCTTTACTTAATTTTAAATTACAGAAAAGTGTTTTGAGTTTCTTTTGGTTGTGCACCTTCCCCCAGAGTCTGAATTCACAGTGTGCCCATCAGTAGGGGGCTGATGGTCCGTCTGAGTGCTCCGTGGGAGGCGGTCCCCCGACTGAGAGCCTAAATGAGTGTTTTAGAGGTGGAGGCATGGCACACTTTGCTATTGATGAAACCACCAATACACCCAAATGCACACCGAGCACAACACACCGAGCACAACACACCGAGCACAACACACCGAGCACAACACACCGAGCACAACCCACTGCTGCACGCCGCTCTTATGTGGGGGCGTGTCTGATTGATTCATTGATTGCACGATGAGGAGAAATAATGGCAGCATATAGTCACAGATCAATTTGCGTTTCCTAGAAAGTAGGACGGAGGCAGAAAATGCCGCTTCTTCAATGATACTTCGTCACCCACTGGGCGCGTGCAGCTGTCGGTCAATACCACGCAGCGGAGAGTGGTGCCGTCGCCATGGAAACAGGACATGCTTTTGAGCGGCCCATTCCAGCAATACGATATTTCAATTTATGTTGTTGTCACTTGTCGTCCGTAATTTTCTGATTCCACCAAATTGACTGGTAGTTTAACATTTTAATCACAGGCATTTCAACCAGTAATGATTGCCCTGACATGACTTTAACTATACGAGAAAGACACATTTCAACAACAATTGCAATCCTTTGATTATATGTATTATTAAGCATGCATGGAAAAACCGGGTGTCAGCAGCAGTTAACTCAAATATTACATTTTAACTGATGACCATACTGTTTGTCCGGAAGGACAGTTTACTTTGTCTTCATCTGCAAGTAAACACACCAGGATATCAATAAAAGGCATCAATACAAATGGATCACATAACACAACAGCTGACTCTTTCAATACATGTTGACTCAGAGTGTTGTTTTTTATTCCCCCTAATCTGTCATGTTTGTATAACATTTCATGTCCTTCAGCATCTCCACTTATGAATTTCCTATGTTGGAAACAGCCAGTTTGAAAAGAAAAGAAGACGTGTTTGCTGAAACTCGCCAACGGTCGCTGACTAGACGCCGTTGGAAAAGAAAGTCAACACTGCTTTTTGTCTTCATAAAATAGATATTCACCTGGCTTCACCACGACGGATATTAAGAATAAACGCCTGCAGAAAACACTCAGAAATTGCTGCCTCGCATTTAAAGCAAGTGAGGATGAATGTGTCGAATCAGGGCTGGAGCTTTACAAAGACCTCTCTTTTGAAAAAGGCCGTGGATAAGAATTGAGTGACGGCAGCAGAGTCTAAAAAAGAAGCTTCGCGTCATTTGCCGAGGCAGCATCATTTCATCAAGGCGGAGAAGCAGCATGCCTCCAGAGAGTCGGGAACAATGTTCTGCTCTGTCTTTATTAGGAAGATGGCTTTCATTCACTCTCTGAATGCCAGGGTCGTGATATATCGCCATCTCAATAAGTGCAACAACCTCGATGTAGTGTCCCATATTCAGGCATATGCTGCTTTCAAAAAGAACAAAACACCCATTCTTGCCTGATTTTCTTTTTTCCTGCGGCAAGTTTTTGCCTCTCTTCGGAATGTGATTTTAAACTCGTATAAAAAGGCTGTTCACACACAAAAACACACATCACTTTGGAGCTTGTGCTTTCTTTCTTTTTCTATTTCGACACTCAGACGCGGAAGGGTACAAATCAATGGATTTGTGCTTAATGGCATAAAACCCAATGTGGCGAAAACAAAATGAGCGTTCTGTTCATCAGCCGGCTCCCAAATCACTTTAAGGCAGACTACCATCGGATTCCGCGTTGGCTTCATTGAATATTTCGTGTTATCCTCTCCGAGGAAACATCCCGCGTCGTCTCTAAAGGCATCATCTTGCGTGCAGATACAATTACAGTGCATTGAAACACACACACACACACACAATGGCATTCATCTTTTGAGATTTGCATGTGTAGTCTGGAAGCTCCCCTCCCAAGGGAGAGACACACTTATTAAACTAGAATGGGTACTCGGTAGAGCGCATACCTTCGCATATCACAAGATTGGGCATTGCATTATGAACATTTTGGCATTAGTTGCATGCCAATTGGATATAAATTGACCGCACTATGGTAAAAAGAAGATTTTGACCTTTTCATGACCTTGACCTTGACCTTTGACCCGATCGATCCCAAAATCTAATCAAATGGTCCCCGGATAATAACCAATCATCCCACCAAATTTTATGCGATTCGGTTTAATACTTTTTGACTTATGCGAATAACACGCACGCACGCATACAAATACACGGCGATCAAAACATTACCTTCCGCATTTTCAATGCGAAGGTAAAAAACACAAAAGGGAATAGTTTTAACTCCGAGTGAGAGTAACAAGCTCTGACCAATCATCTTCCATATGCAAATGAGCAGCATGTATTAACATCTGGGGTGGCTAACGACTGGGCCTGGGATGATTGGTTTGGAGTTCACAGCGTTTTTCTTTTGCTCTCTGGGACAGCCGAGTCCAGGAGGGGCATTGTAGGAAAAGATGGATTGTATAGTTCGGGATGAGCATGATCATTTTCTTGTACTGCTTTTGAGAGATGCAACAGAGAAATGGAGTGTAGTGAATCACTTCCTCATATTGCACTCATCCGCATCGAAAGCCAGTCAGGATTAGATCAGCTTAAACAGATTTGGGTATCCAAATCAGTCCTTGGTGGTAAGCAGTGCGTCTCTCTTTTTATCGAAGCCTTTTTGTGAAATATGATTGAGGATATAGAACAAATGAAAAGAATACTGTCTGCTGGGACTTTTAGTTATTTTTGACCCAACAGTGAAGATTTGTTTGATAAAAAGCATTCACTTTATGTTCTGGTTTTGGTGTAAACAATGCATACCAAAGGGAGCTGCAGGTTGGATCCCAGCTCCTCCGGTCCACTAGTGTCCGTGGGTAAAAACCTAAACCTCAAACTGCTCTAGATGGTCGGACCAGTGCCTTGCATTGTCGCTTGTTGTGTAAATGTGTGTGTGAATGGGTGAACGAGAGGCACATTGGATATCACGATATGAATCCGGCCATTTACCATCAGCCTTCGCTGCACTCTGTCCTCAGCTAATTAGCCGCCAGTGTGGCCGTACACTCTTTGACTTGTTTCTCTTTTGTTGAATCTCTTCCCGAACAGTCCAAAATCCAAAATGTCGTCCATTATAATTTACCACAATATAACAAAGAAGCGACGACTCCTCACGGCTGGGAAGCTGGAAAGAAATGATGAAAGCCACGGATCGCTCACTCCGTAATATTACTACAACTGAATAATTAATAAATCAGTTGCTGTACTAACTTATTTGTGGCCGATTTCACCAAGTGTGAGTGATACTTAGGCTTAAACCTTCTGGAAAAGGAATTGATTCCTTCCATTCATGGCAGGAAGGTCAGCACAGGGCAACCAAGTCCGGTTCAATAAAGCGTCTTCATTTCAATACCATTCACAACATCAATTGTTGATGTACGATGCATTTCTGGAAGATATTGGAAAGCAGCGTTTGAGCTCTGTAGGCATTGTGGCTCATTTTTGTGAATCCAGGCACAGAAATGTGCGTGTCTGAGCTCAGCAAATATGGATGAGTCTCGTCAGCCCAATGGAGTCTGCACACTATAAAGAGGCTCCACGATGCTGCCTCTCTTCCATTAAATCTGAACTGACTAAGTTACTGTCTCGGAGGAAGTCAAAAAACTTGAGTTGGAACCGTTGTTACTGTCCTTCTTTGCAGTGACGTAACAGAACAGGGCAAAACCCTGACCACGTTACACATATCCATAAATTAATCCACATTCTTCTTTCATCATCTCACAGTTCATCATCTAAATCCAACGTAAATATCCTTGAGAGAAGAACTACTGAGGGCGGATGATCAAAGCCCGGCCAAAGTTATGTTGAATGTCACTGTTCGTTTGCTCTATTTTCTTCACAGACCATCCACCAGGGGAGGTACTCCACATTTTATTCTTAGCATTTCTTCTCTCCAGGCCCCACAGATGATGTGCGAACACCAAAGATTTACGGTTTCACTGTCACACACATCGACCTGTGACCGCCCGCCGTGTTTCTCTCTCTCTCAGTGGACTTCCAATTCCTCCGATGCACAGACGTGCATGTTCGTCGCACATGTTCCAGAGGTGCAATATATCCACTCGAGGACTGCAACTGACTGCATTAGATAGATATATACTTTATTAATCCCCAAGGGGAAATTTGTTACACTGGCCCCTGCAACACACACACACACACACAGACACACGCACACACTAGAGGCCGCCCTATGATATGTGCTGCCGGCCTGTGAAGTGAGTCCATGCTAAGAAAAGCTCCTGCATCCATTGATTGCAGCGATCTCTTTTCCTCTCTAGCTCATCCCCACCACTGAGCGCACCGCTGTTTCTTTCACGGTGTCGTGGTGACATGTAAAGACACATGTGGCTTCGCTGACGTTGTGTGTTCTAGGCAGATTACCACTCCTGGAATAGATCAACCTCTTTGTATTTCTCTCTCCCATCACTCCTTTCCTTCCCATTTATCCGCTGTTCCATAACTCGATGTCTTACTGTCTCTGGGGGTTTTTCTGCTATCAAATAGGATGGATTACAACAATCCTGGATGAGATTGTGGGAATTATGGATTTGTATCAAAGGCCACAACCGTTTTATTTCTTCTACGGATTAAATATTGCAAGTCTGTGGGGACAAGATTTAGGGGGGGAAAAGGAACAGCACTGAGCACTACATTTGACTCCCGACTGGCCGGTTATATCCGAGCAACAGATACGCAACGCATACAACTTGTAAATGCCTCTCAGAGGAAACACATACAATATGTTGAATCTCTTATCTTAAAATAGAAACTTAAGTGGACCAATTTCTAATAAGAAACCGTTTTGAACAATCTTATAAGCGCCAATACATCTTTTTATGAATGGTTAATAAGTAGTTTTACTCATGCTTTATGATGTAATTGACTTAATTTCAAAACAGGTAACCCAAAACTTGATCTTACTAATGGCATGCAGCTCACCCATGAAGCATCGGTAAATGATTTATTAACCATTAATATAACCATTTGTTACAATTTAAAAAATGCTTACAGCCACTGCCTTATTATAAATCAATAATAATATATACTATACAAATATAATAAGATATGCATGACTTTCTATTGGCTCTCAACTAGTTTCTATGTCCTGAACTCAAATTGTATTTAAGAGAAGTTGGCAAGTCGACACAACATACAAACTCGAACGGGCACTCGGTAGAGCGCATACCTTCGCCTCAGCTATATTTTGGCCTTTTCATGACCTTGACCTTGACCTTTGACTCGATCAATCCCAAAATCTAATCAAATGTCCCCGGATAATAACCAATCATCCCACCAAATTTCATGAGATTCGGTTTAATACTTTTTGAGTTATGCGAATAACACGCAAACACGCACACATACAAATAAATAAATACGCGGCGATCAAAACATAACCTTCCGCATTTTCAATGCAAAGGTAATAAGCCTGTATGTCTTAAAATATGTTAAAATACACAAATACCATGAATATAATAGTTAAGCTAAAAACAAAATACAAGGATTAAAATTCAAGAATCAAATAGTAAAGACATATGCAAATGTCAAAAAAGAAAACTCTCTTTCAGTCTACAATACTGTTTTTATACAAAGTTGTCAACATAACTAACCGGTTGCTTGCTCTCGATGGAACACTTTGACTAAAGTGTTAAATGCAATTACAACGCATTTTTAATTTATTTTATTTTCATGGCAGTTTTGCAAAAAAAGGGACCCGAGACTTGCCAAAGTCATCCAGGAGACATTACGGTGGCGTGGGAATACGTCTCGGACCACTGGCCCACCAGGACGACTCAATACTTAACCCGTCCAAAGTTGTGAAATATAGTTTGTCATCCGTTAAAGAGGGAAGAGAATAAAAGGGGAAAATGTGTCAATGGAGAGGTATAAAACCCGAGAGTACAGGGACAGAGTTGAAGCTGCGGCGTTTGGCACTCTGACAGCTGGTATTGTCCACTTGGAGACGCCCCTCCCCACCTGCCTCCACGAAGCCACGGAAAACTAATTACCAGCGCATCAGATCTCTAGCCTGGAAACAGCTACTGCCTCGGCGAATGTAACACCTTGCCTTCTCAACACGACAATGCAGGAGACCTGTCCTGTCCTGGCAGAACACGCGTGTGGCAAAAGAAAGCATTCCCTATCACGCTCATTCAGACACAGCTTGGAGGGTCCGGGGATTCAGCTTCGTGGTGTGACATTTTATTCAGTCAAACTTGTGCTTTCAGCTCTTTGTTCACCACTATTCCCGACTGACACCCTGAGAGAGTGAGGAGATCGTCTTATTGTGCAACCCTGACGTGGTCATGGAGGTGTGTGGAGCAAGGGAGAGTTCCTCTCTCCCTGTCTGAGAGATGAAATGCCAAAAGTAAAAGGGCCCACTGACTTGCATCGCTGCTTTGAGGTTACGTTTACTTTCTCATCAGCCATGATTACAACATGTCATTTCATCAAACTTTTTGGTTTTCAAGGGAATTATTTAAAAAACAATTCTTGAGAGTTATAAATGTGATTAAAAACGTATTTATATGGAAGATGTATGTGGTAGTATGCTATATATAAATATTTATTTTATTTTATTTTGTTTGTTGTTTTTTCTTTATTTTATATTAATTTTCTGATTTATTTTGATTTTAATTTAGGATAGGAATTTATAAGCATTTTTTGCTTCTACCTATACCTTTTCAGACTTTTTCTTTTGTATATTATCTAGAATAATATTGTATTGTATTTGATTTGATTGACTGAATAAAATACACAAACAAACAAACAAACAAAATGGGGACAACTAATAATGCTCCTTTGATTCACTAAATTATTTAATTCACTGCAAAGGCCAATCCGTACACGCACACGCATGCACATGCAATACATTAGTATCGGGCCAAAGACCTGGAAGGAAATGCCCATGTCTTTCTTTCATAGATTTTGAAAGGTTAACAGATGGTTTAAAATGGCCTTTTAAAACTTGTATTAACTTTGTTGGACATTTAAAACATCCATTATTTAAAGAATCAGTTTGTTGGTCATATTTCTGGGGCTCATAATCTATTGAAATGTATTCATCCCTCAATTCAGTTTAAATGTCTTATTCTCTGTTATCATTCTTTATTTTGTATAATTCTTTTTACACAAACCAGAAGGATATTCTGATTTATTAAATGACGGAAGTACATGACACCCTGTCCGTTTATAATTCAACACTTGATGCATTATTTACGACATGGAAAAAGATATTTTCCATTACAGGTGCTGTTCAGCTTTCTGCGTGAAAAGGTGACCGTGACAAATTGTTTTGTTCCCAATCTACTGTCTACCGTCCGAGTTCACAAAGGTCTAGGCCTTGTGATGAAACCTGCTGTCACTGTGATAGTGTGGGTGGAATAAGTTTTAGGCATATCAGCTGTCAACACACACATGCTGTAGACACACACACACACACACACACACACACACACACACACACACACACACACACGTACCGCTTCCCTGTACTCATTTTGGCATCCAAGGCCAGGGGATAATAGTGTCACTGTGTGTAAGGTCTGGATGTGTGCGTATGGGTTTGTGTGCACTCTAAAGCTGCCTCCAGGCTGCCAGAGCATGTGTGTGAGTGTGTGTGTGTGTTGTGGGCTGTGTGCCGTTGGCAGGGGAGACAGTCAGACCAATGGCAAGTGTGTAAGCAAGTCCCAGAAACACCTGAGCCCCAGTGTGTGTGTGTGTACATGTGTGTGTGTGTGTGTGTGTGTGTGTAGGTGGGTTCCGTTCACTGCAGCACCTGTCACGGGATGTTGGAAGTCGATCCTGCTATTCTTACCAGCGTCACTCTAATTGGTTATTCGTACCCCGTCAGTTCATTCTAGAGAGATATGTCTGTTTGATTGTTTTGCGCTTCACTAGTTTCGCACATCTGTTTCTTTCCGCCCCAATAAAAGAATTAATTTTGGGGAACTTTTGCCCTCGCTCAAAAGTGGAGAGTAGAGAGTAAGGATTGGTATAGGGATTGTTAAGATTCTATCAATACCACAACTCTTGTTAATCCTTATAGGTTCAGTTTTTTTAATCAATATATAGAATAATATTTAATATTCCCAATAATTAGTAATAATATGAAATCTATTTCATTTCTTAACAGTGTATTTGTAATACACATGCGATATGCAACCACAAGACATTGCTGTGATAAGAAATTGAGGTACTGTTAAACAATCTTAAACAAAGGTACAGAAAAAGTTCTCCATGGTATGAGAGCGTATGATGCACATTTATTGTGCAGGTATGGAGAGCTCCTTTCAGAAACTCCTTGTTATGGCAACACTTGAGCACAAGACAGGAAATTCCTGCATCAAATGTCAGAGGCCGAGAGAGCCCCTGCAGACATTTATAATATTGGGAAGGGGATGCATGCAGAGGCTTTTAACGCGCGTGTGATGTCTCGGTGCAGTTCCCATGCGGGATGCTCTGATGTTTTTGTTTCAGCTCACCAAAGCATATTCCTGTCAGCTGGGTTGAAATGGAAATAATATGATATCCAAGACAAACTATGCTGAGTACAATGCATACACACTGTGAACTCATTTTGTTGTTGTTGTCACTTACATTTTTTATTTGTTTAGTGATATAAACATAAAACAAGTACAAAAATGTCAGACATAAACATAAGCATATATATACACACATATATATACACCTATACCCACACACACACACACACACACACACACACACACCCATACATACGTATATATACATATACACACGCATACATACACACACATATATACACACACATACCCTCCCCCCCTCCAAAAAAACAACAACAATAAAAAACAACAAAAAGACAACAACAACAACAACAACAAAAAGCAACCCCGGCACCCCCTTAATTATCTTTTACTTGTAAGTGTGTATACACCACCCTGCATCTGTATTTGCAATTCCCTCAAAACCCAAATCTGACCCCTGAGTATTTGACCCCTCCTCTCATTTGTAATAAAAGCTATCAGACTTGTCCATGCTTGATGTGATCTCATATTGATATTGCGTTAGAAAAGGAATGAAAACCTAGTGCAAGTATTTTTTCAAAAAGTTCAAGCGTCTTCCCGAGCATGACTGACGTGCTAATTTAATATATTTAGCAATAACTACAGCGTGGCTTTTGAAAATGTATTTTTTCCGATTGATGCAACAAGATACAACAAATTGAAATATGCATTCAGATTTCCGGAAATATCATCATCTGCTATGATGCAGAGGGCAGCTTGCATATTGCCGCTAAGCATAAACCAGCTCTAACGTCTAAGAATAGACCTCAAACCCCTCCTCTGAGAAACCGGAAGCCTCTATATTTAACTCATCTGAGTCTGGTTACCATGACAAATGAGGGACATGCATCCCATATTGCATTATGAGAGCACTGTTATAGACTCCTATCTGGCCTGAAATTGGTTTGAGGATCAGATCAATAGATTTTAGACCTGGGAAGGTCATCAATATCATTACAATCAAACAATGATGATGCGATAAAGCTCTGGTGCATTAGTCATACTTGGATGTTAGCTTCAGTGTCCAATAGGATTTATCTGCCTCATGTCTGAAATTTATTTTCTTCTTATAGGCTAGTGTAATTCAGTGCTTTCATAATGCAATATGGAAGGCACCAAACTACAGAATATGAGGGGAAAAATGTAAATTGTCTGAAAATGTTTAAAACATGCTTTGATGGAACATCCTATACCACAATATTACCAAATATCTATATATCGATATGAAGGTAATATTACAAGGTTAAATATTCATCAGTAATGCGGATACATTGGCAAAGTGGAAAAACATGACATCACTTTATTGTTCGGGTTTAAAACCAGGAAAAGATAACACTTCTGCTCCATTATGATATAAGGATATTCAAAGTCTAAGATGATATTCAGTCTCATTAGTTTGATAAAATACTCATACACTGCCGTTCCCTACTTTTACGTTATATTGACGTCATCTTAATCTGTCACTGCTTAAAGATCTGCCTCCTGCAACAAGATGCACATAGCAGTCACATGGTGTGTATGTGTGTGTGGCTTATTATTATTTGATGTGCTGGAAAGGCTATAAATATTCATCTAATAATCCTCTACAACCTCAGGCTCGTATCGTATTATTTCTGCCAGACAATATATATATATTGTTTGAACATAATGTGCCTCTTATAACGAGGGTGGAACAAGCATTCAGCTCTAATAACATCATTTAAAAACTGCTATTATATAATAATATATGTGTAACCAGTATCAAACGAAAAGAAAGAATAAAAACTCTAGCATAAGTAAAATCTTGCACTTAATTGTTGTAGCTAGTCGACGTGGAGCTGCATGTAACTTTATCTTACTTTCTTCTGAAACGCTGTATAGTTGAGGTCCAAGACGGCTGTCATCATTACTGTTCCTTTGAGGAAGGTATAGTGTCACATTCAGCTGTGTTGCCCTCGGGCTTCACGATCATAAAAAAAAAAAACGAGCTTGATGTTTCACCACAATAACATCTGCATGAGTCTGTTGACGTTGGATGACTCAAGACGCAAACTTGTTGCCATGTGCGACGCGAGTGATTTGGATGGTCTTAGAAAGTCTGGCACACATGTGTAGAATAATGACTCCTCTCATTTATAAAACTAGAACGGGCACTCGGTAGAGCGCATACCTTCGCATATCACAAGATTGGGCATTGAATTATGAACATGTTGGCATTAGTTGCATGCCAATTGGATAACAATTGACCGCGCGCGCTATGGTAAAAAGAAGATTTTGACCTTTTCATGACCTTGACCTTTGACTCGGTCGATCCCAAAATCTAATCAAATGGTCCCCGGATAATAACCAATCATCCCACCAAATTTCATGCGATTCGGTTTAATACTTTTTGTGTTATGCGAGTAACACGCATTCAAATAAATAAATAAATAAACTAGAACGGGCACTCGGTAGAGCGCATACCTTCGCATATCACAAGATTGGGCATTGAATTATGAACATTTTGGCATTAGTTGCATGCCAATTGGATACAAATTATGGTAAAAATAAGATTTTGACCTTCCCATGACCTTGACCTTGACCTTTGACCCGATTGATCCCAAAATCTAATCAAATGGTCCCCGGATAATAACCAATCATCCCACCAAATGTCATGCGATTCGGTTTAATACTTTTTGACTTATGCGAATAACACGCATACAAATAAATACACGGCGATCAAAACATAACCTTCCGCATTTTCAATGCGAAGGTAATGATTGTCTCAGATAAGACAAAACGACATGTACTCCCTTTGATTCTATCTGGGGGAGAGAGAGAGAGAGAGGGGGGGGGGGGGTCTTTTTCTACAGGCCTCAAAAGTTACCGCGGTGAGATCAGAAGTGCTCCGTCACTGCAGGGGAGCGACGGGCTGTGGCGTGTGAGCGTGTTTGTGTTAAGATGAATAGCACAAAGCATGCAGCGGGATTACAGTAAGCAGAGTATATTGAATCACTTTAATATAACTGTGTGTTTGTAAAGAATGTCCGAAATATCGGATCAAAAAGACACATTTGACTGCGAGATTATAATCGTGTTTTTTTGTTTTTTGTTTGCTAGAAAGCTATAAATGAGTCAAAACGGTACACAATGTGTTTATGGTTTGAACGGATAACATTTCAATGACAAATTTTTTTTTTTTTAAAGGAAAACATTCTATTCATAAACATTTTATTAAATGGAGTTTATTTTTCCCTTTTCAGAAATATAGTAAGAAAATATTTGATGACACTTCAATTTTGTCAAGAATTTTTCGGACGACCACGTTGTTCAAATGAGTACGACCAGCGTATATTGTTCATTTAGCGTCATATTCGATGTATTTTTGAGACAAAGTAATTGGGAGGAATCAGATTAAGTCAGATCAACACAAAGGATTATCCTGCTGGGTCAAATCTCGAGCGGGTGCTCAGTAATCCATAACAGATTACATTTTTAAAAAGGAGCCTGTACCACGCGTGGGTGGACGTGTGGTGGAGGTTGGAACATTTTGGAAATGAGAGCCATGTCAGCGGGGGGGGGGGGGGGACTGACCATTTCTCAGTTCTCACCTCCTCCACCTCCATTTGCGTCTACTTGACCATTATGAGTGTCAGCAGAGCGAGCACTTGAGAGGGAAACATGGCATAATAGACACTCATTCAAGTTTTACCTTTACATTAAGTGTAAATATCGAGGTGGAGTTGAGTACAACACCACCATCATTAACAGGGAATCATCTCATCTACATGAATATGTTTCTGACTCCCATTAAGTGCAGCGCAAAACAGTTATTCTCATGTTTGATCATCTCTAAAAAAAAAAATGTTTTGTTGGCCCATGGTGATGTCGTGAATTTTCTTTTCTTTCAGTCTTTGCAAGCAGCATATTCTTGCACGAGTAAAGCAAGGACCAGCAACTGTTGTCAGTTATCTATGCGGATCATCCCTTTGAACGCTCCCCCCCGTCTCACATCTATGACGACGGGCTTTCTGCAGCAGAGGTAACGGAAATCATCTTTTCCCCAGTGACAAATGAGAAAATGAGGTCAAAGTGCTTTCGGGTCTAAATTTGACTGTGACTGCACAAAGATTGAAGCAAATTAAGAGGAAAGAGCAGTACATGATGTGCCCCTTCAGGCATGAATAAGGGTGTAAGGAGGGATGGAGGGGGGGGGGATGTAATATGTCATTAATTTCAATAAACACGCACGATTTATAAAAACGGTTGCTCCCTCTGAAATACAGCCGAGGAAGGCGGAGTGGGCCGCATGTCTGGATGAGTTTGTGCATGCATGCATGTGAGTTTTTTTGTATGGCCTTCTCTCGTGAAGCTAATGCACGTTTGCAAACATCGTGGGCGGTTTGTGAATTAATGTGGGATTCGCATTTGATTACAATCACGTCACACTGCCCCTCCAAGGGCAATACTTGCTCCGCATCTCCCTCTCACACACACACACACACACACACACACACACACACACACACACACACACACACACACACACACACACACACACACACACACACACACACACACACGTTCAGAGGTAGTGTGAATTCATTAAGTAAATAAGTCGGTAGTGTACATAATCCATATGTTAAAAATATACCAAGACAAGTAGAAGTTAAATTCTATCGATTTATATCGATAAGTCTTTGAGGCATTTCAATCAATTCAATCAATAACTTTACATTGATTATTATCAGGACTCGTGTTGATTGTTGTTTGTCATGTTTGTCATGTCTAAATGTTGCACCTTCCGCCAAAAAAATTCCTCGTTTGTGTAAACATTCCTGGCAATAAAACTGATTCTGATTCTGATTCTGATTGTATTCATGCTCTTTTCAACCACTGCTGCTTATAAATTGATCATCAATGCATCACGCTGCTGCTGTCAGTTTAAAAAATAAATCATTTGTATCCGTGTGGGTCTATTTTACTTGTCCTCTATTTTTAAAAATGAATTCATGCAATTTGGGTTCAGGAAGATTTCCCCTAGAAATGTTTGTCAGAATTTTACAGATGTATGACTTATATTGTTGATATCCAATTATCTTTTTTTGTAAAGACTCTCTCACTCTTTGTTGTGATGGAGGATTCCTCCTCCTCTTCCTCCTCTTCTCTGTGGCGATTCTCCTGCAGCCTGGTAAATGCACCTGTCAGTCTTTATGTGTGTGCTTATGTCAATAACAATACTGGCTTCAGACAGTATTAAATCTGAGTTGCTCCCAAAGAATGCGGCATTAGCTGCGTGCTTTACTGTAAGTGCTAGGCTTGAAAGCAAAAACTTTGCTAGTAATAAAACTATTATTGGATTAGCAACGACTGATGGAAACATCGATGCCTTTGTTCCTTTAATTGGTACATTAGAGTTAAAACACTTCATGCTGGAGGCGTCTTTACAATCTTTAGGGGCTAATTGTGTGTCAAGTCAGTTGTCAATTCCAAACAATGGTAATTTAAATATACATGCATAATACATCTTTTAGGATATTATGTTCAATGATGAGGCCAGTTTTACCAAAAGCTATGTATATATATAATAAATCTCCTGATGGCTATGATTTAATTTATACTTCATTTTTGTGTTTGAGAGTGTGTTTATTTGGCGAAGAGCAGTGCAGAGCCTGCAGAAAAACAAATGTATGTTTTGTGGGATGGTACTTTATGTACTCGTGTGTGTGTGTGTGTGTGTGTGTGTGTGGGGGGGTTATGCTAACAAAGCTGCACAAGCATATTCACATGCCCCAGTGGCTGTGTGTTTTAATGCACACATTGCTATGCATATAGCCCACTGCACACATCATTACCTTCGCATTGAGAATGCGGAAGGTTCTGTTTTGATCGCCGTGTATTTATTTATTTATTTGTATGCGTGTTATTCACATAACACAAAAAGTATTAAACCGAATCGCATGACATTTGGTGGGATGATTGGTTATTATCCGGGGACCATTTGATTAGATTTTGGGATCAATCGGGTCAAAGGTCAAGGTCAAGGTCATGAAAAGGTCAAAATCTTCTTTTTACCATAGCGCGGTCAATTTGTATCCAATTGGCATGCAACTAATGCCAAAATGTTCATAATTCAATGCCCAATCTTGTGATATGCGAAGGTATGCGCTCTACCGAGTGCCCGTTCTCGTTAATAAATGCAGAGAATGTGTAAAAATGCAATCGTGTGTGCACATGCAGATTAATTAGCATATTTCATATTCATATAGCTGCCTGCACATCGAGGTCACATGCAGGGAGATGTGAGTGAGAAGAGACTTTGAGAGAGTTTGACTGCAGAAGACTTCTGAACCTAAGAGATTAACAACATTCTCATATTCATAGATTATGGATTTTAATGCCTTTATAAGGATTTTAATGTGGAAATGATACTTTTTGGGAGTGAGAACGTATTGGACACACATTAATGTTCCGGACTATTTAAATGCATGTCTTTAAACATGTCTGGAGGAGAGTTGCTGGCGCCAGCTCCACAGACGAGGAATGTCTGCTTTTGTCCGTTGTCGTATAATTGTGAATTGAATATCTTTAGGTTCTGCAATATTTCTTGAAAGTTATTAGAAGACTTATGATGGTTTACGATTGTTTTTTTGCTTTTAAAATACTCACAAGTGGAAGAGCCCTACTTGTAAGCGTCGTTTTGAATGCACAGGAAGTCAAATCTTTCCAAAATATATATATTTTTTTCTGCCTTTGTATGTTTCTAATCGTACTCCAACACAAGTCGGTGTAAAACGACGGCCGTGTTGACAGCAGGATCTCCGCCTGGCTCCGTCTCTTCCTCTGTAACATACAAAGTATTATCATTTCTCTCCACTCTGCACCCCTCCCTCTCACACACGACGCCCATCTGCCTCATCAGCTCAATTATCTACTGACTTGAACGCCATCCTCACATTACTCATTTTGCGTCGTGCTGTCTGAGACCTCGGAGATGACAAACTTCTGTTGCAGTCCCAGCGCCCCAAATTATTGTTTCTACCTTTCCTCACCTGCAAGGGAGGGACGTTTTTAATTGACGGTGTTATTTTAAACACATACACTTTCGCCATATGCCTATGTACACCCACCCTACTTATGGTGTGCATCACAACATCCACCAGGCTGCTTCAAGTCCAGCAGGTTTTCTTGAAGTCCAGCAGTTTTTTAAAAAGTCCAGCAGATTCCTTTAACCCTCCTGTTACCTTTCGGGTCAATTTGACCCCATTCAATGTTTAACGTCGGTGTTCTAGGCTGTTTTTCACTGTGTCAAACATAAAAATATCAACTTTTTTATATATTTAAAGGGCTATTTAGGTAGTCAACAAACAAACATAAAGTACCTCACACTTAAACTTCGGAAACAATATTAATTCTAATAATTTTCTGGAGGTTTTAATTGACCCCGAGGGTAAAATATGTTAGTAAATGTGAAGGTAACAGGAGGGTTAAGTCCAGCAGGTTACACTTTCATGGAGCCTGTTTGTATTTCTTTACTTACGTTTCTCTGCCTCCTTCTGTGTACGCATTGTCAATCCGAAGGTCAATCGATGACTCAATCATTCCTGTGAACGCATAATTGGCTTCTACGTGAATTTCCACAAATAGCTCCTTCGGGGTCCTGTCACTCAAGCGTTTTGATTCAGATTTCCCCCGCTCTCTTTATTTTCTCCACTGAGCGTTTTATTGACGGATCATCGTCATTTACGGAGAACACATTCACTTTGATGAGGCAAAGCTCCAACCGGAGGAGACTTGTGATCTATTTTTGTGCAACAGCACATGGGACTCATGTGCCGGGTAATAAAAACGCCCTTGATGTGTGCGCCCTTTGTCTCGCAAGAGGGAGAAAAAGCCGCACATGCATACATAATGGTGGGTCGGAACTATTTTGAGATGACTTTTTTTTTCTTTCTCTTTTTGACTGTGCGATTCATTTGCCGGCTGGTGGAAAATAGATGTGAATCACTCACCATGGCTGCTCTCCAACATCCATTCACTCTCTTTCCTTCTCTCTTGATTTACTCTGTCCCTCTATCTTTCAGTCATTCAGACTCTCCCCCTTTGCTCCCCGTTTTTATCTCCATATTTGACCCTTTTATTTCTCCCAGACGTCATCCTTCTCCTACTCCTACGTACAGCATATAAGATGTACAGTACTTCTAATTATAAATGATTTTCAACGCCATATTCCCACATGTTTCATAGCTTCACTGACGCCCTGTATCTTCCTCTCCCCTCCGAGGGAACCCTATAGCCTGAGTGATGTAATTGTGTATGAGTGTCATGCCACCACGGCTGAGCAGGAGATTATAGATAGAAATGGAGTGCAGTGCCGACAGGAACGTGCGGGCAGTGAAAAAGGTTCTCATCATTGCATGTAATGTTTCTAGAGCTTCATGTCATCCTCTTTCCACTATTTTTTAAAACCAGGCTTACATTATTCATCGTGAACGTGTGAAACTTGTATGTTCACTCTGACTTGTTGTTGCTGCAGGGCTGTGAAAAGGTGTCTTTATAAAAGATTAAAGAAAGCCAAAAGGAAGCGTTCGATCTGGGGCACACCCCTACAACAACGACAGCCATTAGTTCAGATTGTCAACTTCAGTTAGAGGCAATGCCTCTCAAATTAGCGAGCCTTTGAGGTGCTGGTGGGCAGATTTCATTGCTTCCGGACAGAGACAGACGAGCTGTTTCCCTGTGTTTACAGTATTTACGCGAAACTATGATAAACTAAGCTCAAATAAACTCAAATAAGCTCAAATAAACTCAAATGAAATAATCTAAGCTAAATTAATGGTCACAGTGGTATCAGTTTTCTCATTTAAATCCTAGCAAACGTTTCAAAATGTCAGTGTATTCTTTAAAACACATTAAATCCCAGTATACAGCCTCTGTGTCAAGTTGTCACCATGTAATGACGTGCAGAATGGATGCGTTAGTTTTTGTGTGTGTAATTAACAACATATTTGTCAATTGTAACACGTGTAATATCAATTTGCTAATTATTTTAACGTATTTATTTTCAATTAATAGCTTCAGAAACAGAAAGAGCTCCCTGTATTGTCGTACGGTATAAAAGTACCGCAACATTAGAAAATAAATATATCACGGAGTATTATATTGGTCTAATATACAATCACTTAAAATAGTGATGGCGCTTTAGCTAAACGCTGCATCTTTTTCTCTCTCTCTCCGTCTCACCAGAGCCCTTCCTCCCTCTCTCTCCCTCCCTCCCTCTCTCTCTCTCTCTCTCTCTCATTCCCATGCTCAGTTTATTGCCCATTTCAGCTAAATCCACACAGCTCTCTGCAGCTATTATTTTTGATATCACCGCCTTGCCTCGGAGTCTTGGGGCTCTGTCACTGCGGAATTAAATAATATACACTACCGTTCAAAAGTTTGGGGTCACTTAGAAATGTCTTTATTTTTCAAAGAAAAGCAGTGTTTTTTCAATAAAGATAACATTAATCAAAAATACACTCTATACATTGTTAATGTGGTAAATGACTATTCTAGGTGGAAACGTCTGGTTTCTAATGAAATATCTCCATAGGTGTATAGAGGCCCATTTCCATCAACTATCACTCCAGTGTTCTGATGGTACATTGTGTTTGCTAATCGCCTTAGAAGACTAATGTCTGATTAGAAAACCCTTGTGCAATTATGTTAGCACAGCTGAAAACAGTTATGCTGGTGATATAATCTATACAAACTGGCCTTCCTTTGAGCTTGAAGTTTGAAGAACAAAATTAATACTTCAAATATTAATCATTATTTCTAACCTTGTCAATGTCTTGACTATATTTTCTATTCAATTTTCAATTCATTTGATAAATAAAAGTGAGTTTTCATGGAAGACACGAAATTGCCTGGATGACCCCAAACTTTTGAACGGTAGTGTGCATATGGGAAGCAACATGAGCTATGACACCGACAATTAGCATCTTAAATGTAGAGCAACAATGGAACTGATTGACAGAAGAGTCTAAAAGGAAACAGGGAGATAATGTCTTGGGTTATTTAGTTTGGTGGCGTTTGGAGCGTCAGGCCCGTGGAGGCTCCCCTCATCCCTCTTCCCCTGCAGACCGCGTGTGCTTCGGCTTTACCAGAAGAGGGAA
Organism: Pseudoliparis swirei; assembly: GCF_029220125.1. NCBI lineage: Eukaryota > Metazoa > Chordata > Actinopteri > Perciformes > Liparidae > Pseudoliparis > Pseudoliparis swirei. The sequence goes on along the minus strand of NC_079397.1, from coordinate 15,203,873 downwards.
TCGAGGCGGCGGCGGGCATCGCGAGTCAAGTCTCCGAGCATTTCTGCGACTTATCAACGGCGCTGCGACGAGGCTTGAGGGATTATCGCTGCGGAGATGCCGAGCTAGCTGGAGACCGAAGGTGTCGCTGGCTGGAAGCCTCTTTAACCTCATGAGACTCGCAGATAGCATCTCAGATCACCTGAAAGGACCGAGGGAGGGAGAGGGTATAGAGTGAGTGGGAGGGGTGAAAAGAAGGAACGGGGCGTAAGCGATTGGATACAGACTGGTTCTGCCTCAGGGGATGAAAGGCTTGTATAGGTAGTTAGTTCAAGGCCAGTGAATGGCATACATAGACTGAGAGCCACACAATGTGCTATGCAGCCTGTCCATTATGTTGACATGTTATTTGTGTTTCCCCTTTTAAACCCTCTCTCTCCTATCTTTATTTTCACGTACTCTCGCCCTTTCAATCCGGCTGTCGATCTTTCCGTCGTCTCCGTCTGTCTGTCTCTGCGCTGATAAGAAAGCGCCCGCCCTGTCTCGGAGGAGAAACCATGGAAACGTGCTCGCCACGTGTTGACATCGCGGCGTTGTTAAATATAGCCGTCTCCCGAGCCACACAACTAGTTGTTCTGCCGTTGATCCTCGCCTGGCTATAAATACATAGTTTCCTTCCTATAATTGCAGCTCTGAGAGGCTTGTTTGGATGGAGGGAGAAATAGGAAATGACACAGAGAAAGAACTAGTGCGCCTTCTTCTTTCTATCTGTGCCAATGTGTGTGTGTGTGTGTGTGTGTGTGAGAGAGAGAGAGAGAGTGCATAGCCTAATTTGCCTCTTTCTCATTTCAGGCCAAGGAGATTGGCAGCTACTGCAAAACTCTTTGATTTTTGAACACACTACAAATAGTATTCTAATTGTATTTTAAGTGTCCCTCTCACAAAATCATGTACATTCAGTCAGTGGCAACACAGTTCGATGCTCATTACTTTGATTATGACATGGGTTGATTATGGCTTTGTAATTTAGACTCTCCACCCTGGGTTAGTGTAAGCACCATTCTCTTCACGTCAAGCTGCCTCCACGTTGACTGTTTGTGAAAGTTAGCTAAGAAGATTGATACTGATATGTGTCCAATAGGTATGAGGCTACAACCAGAAGATTGGATTCAATCTATTGTCTTTGCACAGAGACAGGTACAGATACACATGCAACGAAAAGTATTCTCTGCATTTAACCCCTCCTTAGTTATTAAGGAGCAATGGGTTCAGTGCCTTGCTCATGGACACTTTGACTTGCAACTAACGGGGAGAGCGGGGATCGAGCCGACGACCTTGGGGTTGCAGGACGACCCCCTTACCCCACTGAGCTGCAGCCGCCCCAGAGTCGCCCAGCTTAGGTTCGCATCGTGACTAGAAATGGGGAAAAACTGCTTTTTTTGTAAATTAATAAATCACAAGCGCTGCTAAAACTCTCCAGTTAACTTGTACAAAGTTAAAACAACGACGGAAATATTTCGCGCTGCGCCGACTTACTGGAATACCCTCGAGCAACTTAAGGAGCTTTCGGCGCTCTAGAGGTGCAGGTTGGCAGATCTCGTCTCTGTTTGTATGCTACGCTAAGCTAGCGCGGCTGGGACACCTTTACTTTACAGGCATGAGAGTGGGAATCCTCTCTGACTCTCTGCAAAAAGGCAAATAAGCATACTTCCCAAAATGTCAAACTATTCCCTTCAGGGCTTGTCAGGCATATTGGTTAGAGAGGTGGAAAGCTCTGCATAAAAACTGTCTTTTGGAGAGTTCTTCTTTAGAGGAAGCCAAACTTATTTGGGCAGGTAGAGATCATGTTAATTAAAGGAGTCATTTATCTGTGTTGTCAAAACTGACGCTCAAACGCGAAGCAACTGTCCCTTTATCTATTTCGGAAAATTGGATGAACATACCTTCTAACTGAAGTCGACAGTCTGGATTTGAATCTCATCTCACTTCACATTCACATGAATAAGAGCACTGAGCACTTTTGATTGAGAGCTACACATGGTTCGAATTGGAACTGAGGAGAGTCACATATACTGTCTTCATAACTCATATTGATAAGAATATACAGCTGAATATACCTCACACGTTTGAGCCTGCACAATAAGTCCTTAAAGAGATGAGCGAAATGGAAATTGCGAAGAAAGGTGATACAATCTAAAGCTCAGAGAACAGCTACTGAATATTGTGGTGAGATTGTTTTGTTATCTACTGTTTCCAAGGTCAAGCATGAACTGGGAATCTCATCAGTATTGCGAGCAATTGCAGTTATTGCCAAGATATGATTGACCTTGTACTGTTTTTTTTTTTTTAATCAATCCTGAATGGATTTGCTTCTGGCCTTTTATGCATCGGGATTATTTTTGAGACAAAGCAGTGGAATAAAAAATAAATAAAAATAAAAATAAATAAATAATTATTTCACTAATTATTAATTATTAAAATATAATAATATTAATTATTCTTAAAATATTTCCATTATTATAATTCCATTATTATTACAATATAATAATAATATTTTAATAATTATTTATTATTAAAAAAGTTAATAATTAGGCAACTGCATGACATTTATTTTTCCTGAAGCATGTTCAAAGCAAAACAGCAGAAAGATTACGACTGAATTAGTTTGGAAAGGGGAGTAAAACAAGTGTCCGGAGTCTGTCTCCCTGCCTTCATGTAACTGTCACCAGTGTGCATGGGCGATGTTGTGAGCAGAGAGCGTCGCATGCTGTGACTCAGTCTCTTAGCAGCCACCTCATCTTCACAACCCCGCGGGTCCCCAGGGGCCGCTGCAGGGCCGACCAATCAGGGGGAGAAGCCGCGATGTCCAAAAGGCCGCTGCTGGGCTGTCGCCAGCCGAGACGCCGTTTCAGTCGAGGAAACGGACGCGTGCGTGTCTGCAGTCTATGTGAATTTAATAGTTTCCGAGTGTGAAGTGTGAGGCTGGCTACCTCAGCAGGCTGCGTGTATGTGTGTGTGTGTGTGTGTTTGAATGAATGTGTATGTGCATGTGTCCTTTTATATCCCATTGTTCCTAATGCAGTTTAATCTCCCTTCAACCCAGATGATTTGTTATCCCCCCCTAGCCCCCCTCCCCTCTTCGCCACACACTCTCACACACACTGTCCTAAGGTATTTGAGTGAGTCATAAGTCCCTTTCACACATCCAGTCCATCACTGAATATTTCAGAAACATTTCCTGCTTGGGGCAATGCATAAGAGCAGGGATAAAAAAATAGGGAAATCTGTGCGGCCAATTTCCCACGTAAACAAACAAAAACGACACGATACAAACACATTTCCCAAACACGGTCATCCTTATTGTCTTGACTTAGCTAACATGAACATAAACTAACACAAATCTGCATATTCCCTTTTTCATTATACTTAAAAACTCAAGATTATGGCCTCAATATTATTCTACGTAGATAGAATGACGTCATCGTTAAAAGTCATGGTTTCTTGTTTATACATGGTGTTCTCTCTCGAGATAATGTATGTTCTATATTTTGTTTGTTGTTTATTTCTTTTGCTTCACAGCAAGGTACCAAAGGTACTTCAAAAGTAGTTGGAATAATTCTTGCTGTATTTTCCCTCTTAATTATACAACAATTGAAAATGGTCTGCTTCACATTGGGGATCATTTTTATTTATTTCAAAGCAGGATATGTTCTACTTCAACTAATAACTATACTCAGACATCCAGGCACCCCTTTCAGGTCACTCAGGTATTGAGATATAATCAATGATGATTGTTCCATTGATGGATGAATGTAGTTCAAAAGAGGCTTTATCTGTGTCCTCCATGCTGGCCTCATTCACAAGCACATAATGAGTTAAAATAATAATGCTCATTTTGAGAATACTTTCATCGCAGTTGATTTGTTTTTGTCGAACTGCTGAAAACTGTAATTTACATATTTGAATATAGTTTTGACACAGAATGAGGACTGTGGATTTCTTTTTCATACACACACCGAATGATAAGGTCAGATTTTCCACAATGACATGCCGCAATCTTTCATCAACCCCCAAACACTGGAGTACCTCCTTTAATATGCTAAAAAGAACATGTTCACCTTTTCAGAGCTTGTAGACGTGGTATGCCAAAAGGTCACAGTGCTATACTAGAGTATATAGTGATATACTGAGTCAATAAGAGTCAGCATGTCTACGGTTTATCTTTTTTTGTCGTCTATGTGTCTATGTTGTCCTTCTTATCTTCCCAGGGTCCTGTGAAAAGATGTCTACTTACGGCTACTTGCGATACAATATACTTGCTGACAAACGTAGAATGTACTCTGAACATAATAAACCGATAAATAGGACTATCGAGCTTTGATTTATGCCTGCTGACCTCCTTTATCATACGGCCTGCACATACTCACGCCTCGCTATGGGGTGGGGGAGCCATTTCAGAGCGATAAAGCGACTTCAGAGTCCTAATGTAGGTCAGAGGGGAGGGAAAGGAGTGTGAGGGTCAAAGGTGAGGAGCAGGTTTATCTCCTGTGGGAGTTGCTTGGATTCCTGCCTGCTGTATACAAAAAAGAGGCGACTTTGAGGTGCTTTATTTCGCAGTCTCGACCTGCTTGAGCGATGGCCGAGGAGAGTGAGGAATAAGGCTGAAAGGAGATGGAGGGATGTTAACCCCTCCGTTGCAGGCACGCACACACACACACACACACACACTCCATTCGTTTTGCTGAACGCGAGCCATTAGGTTTGGCAATCGCAGCTGATCAAGCCGACACCTCGCTTCCCCCACGCAGACGCTCCACCTCCACTGCGTCAAATCGAGTTTGCAGCATCCTGCGCACAGCTCTGCCTCTGCAGGTCTATGCAGTCACACCGTATATCGCCCAGGGGGTAATTGCTCCCAGCGCTAATGCCAGCAAGACATTACCGACCCAGCTTTCACTTCAGCTAGAGCAGGTGCTAAATTAGATGGTAAAATTGCCTCTTTTTTGTGTGGAGAATCTCCGATATATCTACCCAGGCTGAGCCCTAATGTATTCCATTTATATTATATGTGAATAACACCCAGTGTAGGTTCCTCTGTGATGATATGAATAAATACTGAGGCTTGTTATGAGTGTGAGCATTCGCCATGTTCATTCTGGGTGCTTTTTCTGTGATCCAGTGTGAAGTGAAGATATTTATAGCGTCACAGATTTGCATATGTATTTGTCAAGTTTCTTTTTAGCAGTGCAGCTCAAGAAATTATTTTGCTGCACACAATTCTGGCAATGTGAAACGGTGTGTGTGTGTGTGTGTGTGTGTGTAGAAACTGTTCGAGACTGTTAAAGGACCCACGACCTCTACAGTCATTCACACTTCTGGCCACTGACTCCCTCAAGATCTCTTCACGCTATTCACAGCCGTCTTCTCTGAACCATTAGTGTGTGAACTCCTGCCAAAAGATTTGACTGAGGAGTAATTTTGCATCATTTGACCCAGTTTGAGCTTCCCCTATAAATATATCCTGCATGATTTCCCAAAAGAGTGGTTATTGAGAGTTTTCAAGAGAGGATGGAGGAAGATGGTTAGGTGTGAGCTTGTGTTGGATATGTGAAAGGTTGAGGATGAAGGGAAGTATTAAATAACCTGCATTAGGAAGGCAGTCTTGGCAACATGGTTAACCATGAGTGGTAGTCCACAATGGCACATAAGAAACACGAGGCGATGTCATTCTACATCTAAATGTCGACAGTATTTACCAAACACTAATTCTTTTTGGATTTGCTGTTAGATTACAAAAAGAATAACACTTAATCATTTTGAACTGTTTTATTTGTTTAATATTTGTTTTATGAGATAATTATGTCGCTGCCGTAACTTATCCGTAATGAGATCTAAAACTTTGAAAACTGATTAGCAGATAAGAAGTAGTAGTTTAGTAGTTATGAAAACAACTGCTGAGAATTAGTAAATGTACAGACATTAATATACACAAATACTGCCTTTTTCATTGCACCTGTACTCGACACACACGGCCGCTGTGTGAATCGAGTCATTGTCTTTCAACTCTGCTGGTGTGCATTGTGAAGCAACAATTGAGTTGGCCGCCCGGCCTGCACAACCAGTCCAGTTTCACTCAGGATTTGCTCGAGACAGATTCCATTTAAATGTGTCCGTACAATAGAGGCCAGTTCCCTCATTCACTCACACGCCAGCAGGGAGCCTGACTACACCAGCTTGGATAAATGAACCACTTGCTACACTGGCATTGATTAAAAAAACAATATCGCAATGCATCGCTGTTCATTTTACATGGATTATTAAAATTCCAGAATCACCCGTATGCTGACAAACTGTCGAGAAGTTGCGCTTCTGCCCTACGAATACACCTGTCGTCCACCCCACGTCTGCCTGCCTGTTGCTCTGTGTGTGTACAGATGTGACAACTGTGGCTTCAGACTCTTGGTACACACGGTAAAAAAAAAAATCACACCACGAATAACCACGCATGGAAATACTTCCAGAAAGCCAGAGAAATGGACTTCTCTTGGGCAACACAGACAGTAAAGTCAGGAGAAATATGGAAGCGGTCGCTAAAAAAAGATATAGTTGGACAGCTCGGTTGTTAACCGTGCTGTCAGGTGCATATCTCTCTTCAAGCTTGTGAATGAAGAGTCTGGGCATTTCACTGCACCCCAAAGGTGAAAGCGTTACGCAACCGAGCCGTGTGATTTTTTTGTGTGTGACAGCGGTGGGGTCACCCACACACGCTCGAAATACCCATCGGTTGGGAGATGAAGGTATGTGTGGGGGGGGATGGGGGGTGATCAGCTGTCAAACAAAAAGACTGCCATTTGTAGCATAGGGTTTCCCCTCAGCTCACCCTTCCGCCTCACCTTTCATATGCTGTAATTCCCCCCCTCCTCGCTTCTTTTTTTAGTTTTCTAACGAGACACGGGGGGACAGGAGGGAAATCACCTCTTCCCCAGCAGGTTCTCCCCTACATACAAGAGCCAAAGTGAAACTGGAACCTCCAAATTGTTCTCCGTAAGAAGGATTATAATGCGGTTAAAGAGCCATTCCTACGACATGACCTTGCCACATTATGCCATGTGGTTTACTCCACTGTCCAAGCAGGGAAGGTACATTTAAGAGGACTTTAGCTCTCTGTTTGTATACTTGGTATGACAGAATGATTGAGGACTCCATCTCCCCGGGGGGAAGTTTCATCGCGCTGAGAAAGGGAAGAGGACCTGTTCCATCCAATGAGGGAAGGAGCGAATGGCCTCTATTTTGGACTGTACGTAAGTGAACATGTCCAGTTGAAAACCCCCTGCTGGCTTAATGACATAATGGCTTTAGCTCAATTGTAAAGGGCATGTTTATATTTCCAAGTGAGTGACAGTGTTATTGTTGTTTCTGCCATTTCCGTTCTAGTTTGAGTGGTCATCTCTCCCTGCACCGATCCATGTCCCCAAGGTCACATGATTATCCTAAGATCCGACCTGCGGCCTCCAATAACCTGTCATCTCGGGTTTCCATGGAGACATACATGTCAGCACGACCAGTGCGGCATCTCGGTGGGCTATTTCTAACCGCCCGGTCACAGCCAGTGACAGTTTAGTACGTTGGAATGGGGGGGGGGGGGGGGGGAGTCAAGCGGCTGGGGGAAGTTCTGTGGAAGTTTAGGGGCTTCCAGCGTGGGGCTTCCCAGCTGGAGTCATATCATGCCAGGGTGTCCGAGCAGGAATGCGACTCATCCATCCGCATGATCTGTGAATGTAACATGATGTAAGCCGGTGTCGGACAACCTGGAAAGTCCTTCAAGAAGTAGTCCCCCTCATAACAGGAGCTTGGGGATTTCAGCCAGCTGAAAAGGCTGTCCGGGTCCACTCGGTTGAGCTTGTGTGTGCGTTTCCATTTTTTGTGATGAAGCAGGTGTTAATGTTTAGGCCGCAGTGGTTAGGGCCTCTGTGTTATATGTGTCTGCATGTGCCTGCTTGTAGGACTGTATGTGTTGCTTTCATTTAAGGCTTTTAGAGATCTTGTAAGATAAATAGTTTCCACGTGTCGTGGCTTTCCAGAATACACACTTTTTGGCGACCCACATGGAGACATTAGCCCAAATAATATTCTGCATTGTTAGAGAAGGCACGCATGTGTCCGTCCAGTGGAAACTTCGAGCCTCTTGTTTATCGGTTGCTATCACTTGAGGTCAAGACCAACAGACGGAGAGTGTTTGGGTCCGAACACCTGTCTTCATGATGCTTATTTTAGGTCATGTTTGCACTGTTACTACTAGATGTTCAAGTGGTATTTGGAAATATATTGTAATAATTTGCTTTATCCAACTGAAGGCTTTCTGACTCGTGGGGTGGTCCATTCATCTTAGCCAGCATTTAAATTAAGAGAAAACTATTTCATGTTTGTATAATATACTATAAATATACACTACCGTTCAAAAGTTTGGGGTCATCCAGACAATTTCGTGTCTTCCATGAAAACTCACTTTTATTTATCAAATGAATTGAAAATTGAATAGAAAATATAGTCAAGACATTGACAAGGTTAGAAATAATGATTAATATTTGAAGTATTAATTTTGTACTTCAAGCTCAAAGGAAGGCCAGTTATAGCTTATATCACCAGCATAACTGTTTTCAGCTGTGCTAACATCATTGCACAAGGGTTTTCTAATCAGACATTAGTCTTCTAAGGCGATAACACAATGTACCATTAGAACACTGGAGTGATAGTTGATGGAAATGGGCCTCTATACACCTATGGAGATATTTCATTAGAAACCAGACGTTTCCACCTAGAATAGTCATTTACCACATTAACAATGTAGAGAGTGTATTTTTGATTAATGTTATCTTTATTGAAAAAACAGTGCTTTTCTTTAAAAAATAAAGACATTTCTAAGTGACCCCAAACTTTTGAACGGTCGTGTATATATATATATATATATATATATATATATATATTACTCATTTGCATTGAACTTGAAAAGCCACATTGAAAACAGTAAATGCTAGAACAACCACAAAAAAGAGGTAGGATGGAGCAACAGATAAGAAACTTGTTTGTCCTTCTGCTTTTCCTTTCCATGAATTCATTTAAAGATTTTGCATTTCATCTTTTAAATTGAGCAGTAACATTAAAACGTCTCTTTTTTCCATTTCAGGATTTTTAATGTTGACATAGCCATTTCACAATATCCACTTTCCTTTTTCAGTTTTCTTTATTCTCTTTTTTTAACATGTAATTATTGTCTGATTGTCCTCTGTTATCTTAATTATATTAGTGTATTACAAAGTATTAATTCAATTTTGCTTCATAGTTTTTAATGCTGAAACAATTGGTCGATCATTAGATGAATCAATGTTAGATTATTTTAATGATTATTTTTGCTGCTTGTCTATCATTATATATTATCCTTCGCTCTGAGAACTTGTACTTCACATTTTTCTTGCCTTTAATTGAGAGATTGTTGAGTAATATGCAGACGAGAAGCGTGGGGAGAGAGATACAGAGGGATGACATGCAACAAAGGTTCCAGTCAGAGGGAAGAATGTGCACAAATCCGAGGAATGATGTCTTATTTTCTTCTTTCTTTTATGTAATGAGCTCTGAGCGCTGCCAAATGAGGATGAACTACATACCTAACACAATGTGTGAGAACAGAAGCTGCTGCTACTGTTCTGCTGACATGCTGCTTCACTTTGTACAGTAACCTCTCTCTCTATATATGTATGTATGTATATATGGAATATGTACCAATAATGATATCTATCTATACGTATTTATGTATATCCAATATGGGTATATACAGTGTATGTATGTATATATATGTGTACATACCCTTTATGTATCTTTGGCTGCTGGAGAGGAGTTATGATGTTATAGAGTCAAGACTGAGAGCATCAACACACTCACACACACAAAGATACTCTGACATACTTTGTCCCTTTTCATTCTCGACTCTCTCTCTCTCTTTTTCTCATCTCTCGCTCTCTGAGTGTAACGCATGTCAGCGCAGATCCACAGGTCGCGACCTCTCGGGAACAAAAAGATGGAGAGTGAGCCAGAGGCAGAGGCAGAATGGCAGTTTTGTTCTGCTGATGCCAATATTTTTCGCAGCATTCCTCCTGCAGCCAAAGGGATTTTCGTATACTCTTAGTTTCTTCAAGCATCAGCTGTTTATACAAGTGTCAAACAAAGACCCCGAAGTATATGGATGGGTTTTCAAAGTGCTCTAAATTGTGTGTAATCTCCTCCCCCCCCATTATTCATCTAATGGTCTAGCCCATGCCCACTGATGATGACTGTGGTGATGTCAGAGCAAAAAGCTCAACGCGGCTTCGGCAATAAGAGGAAAGATGAGCACATTCGTACCCAAAGGCACACATTGACACTCGTTAAAAGGCGGACGAGCATGTAAACACTCTCATGTCCATCACACTCTCGAGTGATTTCCTCCCCTCAACAATAGACACCGAGGGATTAGGACACACACACACACACACACACAAACAGCTGGATGCCAGCGGGAAATCGCCTCACTGCAAAAGTCTTGATCAGATCAGCGCGGCTGCGCTCCTGAGATGACGGCAGGAGGTCACGTGCAGACCAGTCAGAGACGATCCATGATGTAATGATCACTTGCATGCGATGACACAGCCTTCTGCAGCACCACGTGACCACGGACCCGGAGGCAGGCGTTCGTCCGTGTGCACCGCGGCAGCTGCCATCGCATTGGCTGAATAATCATTCACGGAGGGATTTCAGAGATTTGCGAGAGAAAAAAAACGAGGTGCTCGACTATTGGATGGAGTGGCGTTTTACTCCCATCATATTTACTATTTTTCTATTGGTCAAAAATTCATGTTTGGAGGGATTTAAAGAAGCTTTAGCTACTGGATGAAACGATTTGAGTGCTCTACTCCCCTGCAGTATTAGCAGAAGTCTTCTTCAGGGACATGTTTAATATTGACATTAAATTAAGTCTTTACTTTCACAGAAAGACCTGAAACCCCCTTTTCCTGGTACAGATGTCAAAATGGGTGCTTCAACTGATAGGACAGCACTTTGCAGCTCTTTGTGCCCCGATCACAAACACAAAGAAATACCCAGAAAGGCAGAACATGAAATCGAACAATGGGGTTCAGGGAGAGGCGTCAGAGTCTGGTTATTCATGTTTTCCATGTAAGCAGGCATGTTAGCACCCACAGAAATTGTTCACCGCACTAAACTGAGCAGCACCGGCATTGTTCTCGTCTATGTTCACATCACATTTGATGTCCAGCTTTGGAGCAATATCAATAGGCAAATGCACCCTTTGTAATTGGCTGGAGTGGAGTTGGAGTTCATGAGGAGGAACAAGCTGGGCTCCAGAGATAGCAGAGGCCATTCACCCCACACCGGCAATGAGCTGATAGTCATAGCCTCCACAGACAGCATCGCCGGAGCTCTGTGGTCGCTTATTGCTGTCATTCTTATTCACACTCGGTGGGTTTTTCACTGATGTGCCCAGCGTCCCGGTCCGTGCATGCAGCCCGCCCCGAGTAATGACCTCATCTGACTGCACAGCTGCCAGGAGGCAGCAGGCTGCTTATGAAACCAGGCCATTCTATCCCTAAAAATCAGAGGTTGTGCAAATGGAGTGGGAGCACAGAGTGTCTGTGTGTAAGTTTGTGTGCACTATAGGATGGTCACCGTGTGGTTACGCAACAGCGTCGATATCGTAGCTCCAGATGAAATTCAAAAGGTTTTGAGACATGTTGAAGGGCAATTACGACAGCACACACACACACACACACACACACACACACACACACACACACACACACACACAAAGGCGAGCGCACACTTGAAATTCTCTAACTCCTTGTGAATAATAGATACAGAAGTGGTGTGTCAAAGTCCTTGGAGTGGCCTGGAAACAGAGAGCAGATTAAATGTGCGCCGACTGTGACCTCAGCCAGACCGCGTTACACACCCTCACACACACAGACCGGCACGGCCTGCAGTGACGACAACATTCTCCTCCTGACCAATGAGAGAAGCGCCAGTGACCAGCAGCTTCAAAACACGAAATAGTGATTACCTTCGCATTGAAAATGTGGAAGGTTATGTTTTGATCGCCGTGTATTTATTTATTTATTTGTATGCGTGTTACTCGCATAACTCAAAAAGTATTAAACCGAATCGCATGACATTTGGTGGGATGATTGGTTATTATCCGGGGACCATTTGATTAGATTTTGGGATCGATCGGGTCAAAGGTCAAGGTCAAGGTCATGAAAAGGTCAACATCTTCTTTTTACCATAGCGCGGTCAATTCGTATCCAATTGGCATGCAACTAATGCCAAAATGTTCATAATTCAATGCCCAATCTTGTGATATGCGAAGGTATGCGCTCTACCGAGTGCCCATTCTAGTTGTGTGTGTTTTAAGTCCAAGTTGCTTTCATTGTTTGATAGGAAGGCGCGTAGCACAGCTGTTGCTAAGGAACTAAAAATGGTGCACAGCTACTGAAATCATATTCGTCCTCTACACTGCTCCTTTCCAAGAAAGGGAAATGATCGTGTCTGTGTAACACTAAAAACAGTATTACGGTGGTGCCCTGTATCTCAGGGGTTTAGATCTTCTCTTAAATGACTGTGTGCTAACCAGAGCCATAATGCCATAATCATTCCAGTAAATGTATGCATATCTTGACCCTGTGCTCAAAGCAAAACATTTCAATATGCATACGTCGATATTCTTTCCTCACGGGTCTCTTGCAGATTAGGAGTTGACGTATGATTGTCTTGTCACAACGCTGTTAACCTTCAGACATCCTTGTCTTTCCTCTCAAGTCTTATTTCTGTGGATTCGTAATATATTTAACTTTAGACACACCCGAAGATCTGACCGTTCTGGGTCAATCGCGCCCGCCTGTTGCACCGGGAGGAGCTCGCGTTCACGTTTCTGCTTCAGCGTCTTCATCCGAGGGCGAACGTGACCTACTTGTTCATAATTGGACTCGAGAACATCCTCTGCTTTCCAATCCCGTTCGAACTTCTCCTCCTTTAAAGAAGGTCGTGAATAATGAAGCGAGCTTTGCGTCATCGTTTGTGCGGGTAACAATGTTGGCGTGTCAAGCCAAGGCATCTGATCCTCTCTTCCAATGACATGATGGAACATGCTGGCCGGTGTTAGCTTTCGCCAGGTGAGGCTGCAATATTGATGAAGAGGTCGAGGCGTTTTTTTTTCCACTGCCTCAACTCCCGGTGGCGCCTCCTCCCGTCGGCTCGTCCCGATCATTTGATACGACGCCGCGCCGCGGGCAGAGCCGGGGCCGCCGGGGTGGACGGTCGGGCGAGTCGGGCGCAGTGGAGTGGAGAAGGGAGGAGCAGAGCGCAGCGTGCTGCACATTTTCCATCTGTCACGAAAGTGGAGCAGCTCATTATCACAGAGTGCTCTCTACTGAGCTGACCTGAAAAGACAAGGAGAGTGTGTGTGTAGGTGCAGCTTTGAGATAATCTACATATAGTGTCAGTGTGCCCTATAGTCACACCTTCCAGAAAGGTCAGAGTGCAAGTGTGCGTATCGAACGCTGCTGTTCTTCTACATCTATGCCTGAGGGTGAGCGGGTTTGAGTCATGCACATATGTTTTTGGGATCGAGAGATATTATTTTGGCATTTTAATCCCACTGCGATCCTGTATCATCAAGCAGCAAATTAAGGCTTCAAACTGACACCTTTTTCCTATTGAGAGGACATTGTTACCTTCGCATTGAAAATGCGGAAGGTAATGTTTTGATCGCCGTGTATTTATTTATTTATTTGTATGCGTGTTACTCGCATAACACAAAAAGTATTAAACCGAATCGCATGAAATTCTGTGGGATGATTGGTTATTATCCGGGGACCATTTGATTAGATTTTGGGATCGATCGGGTCAAAGGTCAAGGTCATGAAAAGGTCAAAATCTTCTTTTTACCATAGCGCGGTCAATTCCTATCCAATTGTCATGCAACTAATGCCAAAATGTTCATAATTCAATGCCCACTCTTGTGATATGCAAAGGTATGCGCTCTACCGAGTGCCCGTTCTAGTTTCCCTCTGTTTCCCAGCTGTCCTTCCTCACGTGGATAAATCATCCCCCTCAAAAGTTTATAAATAATATAGTGCAGGCAGCAGCAACAAGGTGGCTCGCAGGTGAGCGGCATTGATGTGAGCAGGAGCATGATGAATGAGATATAATTAATGGTTAAAAGAGAAAATATACAGTCTTGAATTGGGGATGTCTCTTCAGTTTGGAAGTGATCATTGGGCTATTTGTGTGCACATCTTTTATCGTTGTATCCTGGTTAATAACCAAAGTAAGGGCTAATTATCTTAAAGTATTTCTTTTTATTCGAGTGTCTTTCTGTTTTTACTTCGTATACTTTATAATCTGAAAACCCAGTGGTCCCCCATCTGGCTTTTGGTGTCAGGAGGAAACATTTTTTTCCCTTGTGGCCTGGTAGCAGAATCAAGATGCAGGACAGTTGTCCTTTGTGAGGAAATCCACCTGCAGCACTTGATCGGGACTTGTCCTTTAACTCCCACGTAAAGCAAATCTCAAGGACTGCATTCTTTCATCTACGTAATATTTCAAAAATCAGGCACATCTTGTCTCAAAAGATGCAGAAAAAATTGGTTCACGCGTTCGTTACTTGAGACTGGATTACTGCAACTCCTTATTAGCAGGCTGCTCTAATAAATCTCTTAGGTCCCTCCAGTTGATCCAGAATGCTGCAGCTCGTGTTCTCACTAAAACTAAGAAAGAGATCACATCACTCCTGCACTAGCTGCTCTGCACTGGCTCCCAGTAAAATCAAGAATCACTTTTAAAATTCTTCTCTTAACCTACAAAGCCTTGATTGGTGATGCTCCATCATATCTTAAGGAGCTTGTACCCATATTGCCCCCACTAGAGAGCTGCGCTCACTAAATGCGGGACTACTTGTAGTTCCTAGAGTCTTAAAAGTAGAATGGGAGCCAGAGCCTTTAGTTATCAAGCTCCTCTTTTATGGAACCAGCTTCCAATTTCAGTCCGGGAGGCAGACACAGTCACCTCGTTTAAGAGTAGACTTAAGACCTTCCTCTTTGACAGAGCTTATAGTTAGGGCTGAATCAGGTTTGCCCTGGTCCAGCCCCTTGATATGCTGCTATAGGCTTATAGCTGCCGGGGACGTTTAGGATGCACTGAGCACCTATCTCCTCTTTTCTCTCCTTAAGGATGAATTTTCATCTCTCAATCACACGTTACTAACTCTGCTTTCTCCCCGGAAGTCCTTTTGACTTTACGTCTCATGGGGTCATCGGACCCTATGAGACAGCAAGATCCTATCTGCCTGATGGATCGTCTGGGTCGTGGAATTCCTGCTCATGACTACGCCACTGTCCTCCCCACCGCCATCTGCCTGATGGATCGTGGAGGTCTCCATCGTGGAATATGCCTACTATGAACTATTCATACACTCTGTCATATTCATTGAATGTATTTTAACTCTAAATCTGTCCTTCTGTACACATTACATCTATTGCATCTGTCCATCCTGGAGAGGGATCCTCCTCTGTTGCTCTCCTCCAGGTTTCTTCCCTTTTTTTCCCCCTGAAGGGTTATTTGGGAGTTTTTCCTGGTCCGATGTGAGGTTTTGGGGCAGGGATGTCTATGTGTACAGATTGTAAAGCACTCCGAGACAAATTTGTAATTTGTGAAATTGGGCTATACAAATAAACTGAATTGAATTGAATTGATGAGCATAAAGAAATTCTAAAAGGAGAGGATATAAAAGAGCTTTCTCTGTCCGGTTGTTCCCTTGGGTTTAAGATCCCAGTTGAGAATGCACCATGTCAATTTGTGACGGTGCTTGGGGACACAACAGAAGCAGTGGCTTTGATACAGGAGGACAGACGGAGTAAACGAATAGTGGAGAGAGAAAGGATAGAGCACAGCAGGGAAGAGAATACCAAAATAAACCTAGAGGGACCTTGCAGATTGGTAATAAAGCCTCTGAGCCCAGATGTCCATCTGAATAGAAAGCTATTTCCAGTGGCCTTGTTTTCTTTTCTTTATACTAGCATCTACACTAACAAGCAAAAGGAGCTTCATCAGATAAAATCAAGAATGATCGCTGCTGAACATTTTGTATAAAATGTGACATTTTTTTTCCTTATTGCTCCGAAATCCAAGGTGTGAGGCCACAAACCTCAGAGAAAAATTGATAGCTCACCGTGAATCCTTCAGCTGGCTATACCACTTGTGCCGTGACTGGAATTAACCTCCCGTCCTCGCTCAACCACGATGATTGATTTCAAGGTCTGGCTGCAAACCTGTCCAAACTGTACTTGGTTAAAAGAATCGGTTCTCAAAAGCCATTTCATAATTTGCACCCTCTGAGTTTGACAGAAAGGATACCATAGAGGGCATAATTGATTATCTGCTGTGTCCTTGTTATGTCTACAGCCTTGGAGGTGCAGGGCCCTGGATGGCGTGTCACACTTCCAGCTGTACTGCATGGCTGCTGTGTTTAATCAGAAAACAGGCCATAACCTGTTTGATGTTTCAAGCTTGATCCAGAAATGGAAACTGGGAGGGCAGCGAGTATCAGAGCTGCTTTGTGAAATAATTTATCTCACAGCAGCAGCTTAAACATTCATGTTAAGCTCATCAAAACACATGCTCATGGTGTGCTGAATATTGACGTGAGGTTAACCGTGACTTTATATTGTCTGCTGGAGACTGGCATCCCGAATCAAACTAGAGCGTTGTTGTTTCAAGTAGTAGTAGAAGTAGTGTGATAATAATAATAATAATAATAATAATAATAATGATAATAATAATAATAACTTTATTTATATTGCACCTTTAAAAACAATGTTTACAAAGTGCTCCACAGAGAGTCAAAGAAAAACAAGTGGAATATCAAGAAACCAATATTACATTTTAAAGTATATATTCAAATTAAAATTAAAATTAAAAATTAAAAATAAATTAAATACCAAATAAATTAAAAATTAATTAATTAATTAATTAAACAGACAAAATAAATTAGGGGAACCAACGTTCTGCAGAAATAGACTATATCACATAAAAGCTGTTCTTTAAAAATGGGTTTTAAGAAGTGATTTAAAAGAAGTTACTGATTCTGCAAGCCTCATCCCCTCCGGTATGTTCTCATAAGAGGGATATGTTTCTCACGGAGGCCACTTTTCATTTATTTATGAATGCGATTGTCCCCTAGCATGAGTGTTTTTTATTGTGTCCATGTTGCCAAAGGTCTCCTAACCGTAAGTTATTTTAACCCAAACCACGATCTTTCCATGAACCCCACCAAGTTGTTTTCATGCCTATCTTACCAAACCTCAGCCGTGTTATTGCCACATCATAAAACAATTGTTTTTGTTTGATAAAGACAGATTGGCTTAAGATCAGTAAATGCCTCCAGGTGTTGTTCTGGAGAGCCAACAATGTACCATTATGATTGTTTCTTCATTTTGAGGACTTGTCTCCTGCCACTGTTCAGCATTGTTCTGCGTTGATTCATTTGTCGTAGCTCGCAATCTGCGTTGTGGATATGCAACACCTCAGGCGAATGTGTCTGCTCACCAACAGGAAGTGAACTAAACCCAAGCGAGAGCCACATCCTCTTTAAGCTCCTCGACCCTGGCTTCTCTGGCCATGTCTTAATCAATACTACTTCACTGTTTATTGTTTTACAGTGGAAAAGTAATTCATTCTTGGACTATGGCCAAGATATTTCGGTCTTTATGATCTCTGATCCCTTTCCCTCATTATGTATCTCATTTATTCAAATATATCCTCCCTTTCCCTGCAATGAAAATGCATTTGTCAACAGGCAGGGAAAGTGTCAACGAGGCATGACACTGTTCCAACCTCTTTGGCCCATCTTGTGCTTATGAAAGACCAAAGGTGGCAGAGCAGTGGCTCAGGGCAACGTTTGTTTTCTTTTTAAAAGGACAGAGGTTTCACTTTTTGCTCACAGTGGAATTTCTTTTCTCCAATGACTATGTCATAGGATTTCTCCTCATTTCACGATTGTGTTGCACTAATTTTTGACGTCTAGTTTCTGGAAGGTGAGACAAATCCTTGGGGTCTGATTACCTTCGCATTGAAAATGCGGAAGGTTATGTTTTGATCGCCGTGTATTTATTTATTTATTTATTTATTACCTTCGCATTGAAAATGCGGAAGGTTATGTTTTGATCGCCGTGTATTTATTTATTTATTTATTTGTATGCGTGTTACTCGCATAACACAAAAAGTATTAAACCGAATCGCATGAAATTTGGTGGGATGATTGGTTATTATCCGGGGACCATTTGATTAGATTTTGGGATCGATCGGGTCAAATGTCAAGGTCAAGGTCATGGAAAGGTCAAAATCTTCTTTTTACCATAGCACGGTAAATTTTTATCCAATTGGCATGCAACTAATGCCAAAATGTTCATAACTCAATGCCCAATCTTGTGATATGCGAAGGTATGCGCTCTACCGAGTGCCCGTTCTAGTTAAGTATGTAACTGAATTGACTGCAGATACTTGACCTTGTCCACTCCCTATCAATCCCCTCTGGATGAGACATCTATCTGGAGTTAGTTTATTGAAGAGACCAGCTATATGGGCCCTTTGAACTTTGATGAGTGTTGTGGGGGGTTTGGGGTATGAGTTCAGCCTGAGCCTAAGAGCTAAATAACCTTGTTGTGCTAATACAGTATGTCTATAAGCCTTTAAAAGCTCCAGCTTTAAGCTTCATATATTACAAAGGATTTTAAAACGACAATAAGCAACATATTGTTGCGCAAGTTAGTGTCAGTTATGTTTTAATCTGTGAGTGAGTGTGTTTGAGTCTGCAAAACGTTAACCCCAATCAGTATGGAAATAATTCTATGGTGAATTGACGAGACAGCTCCAGGATGTCCTCGGCCGACCTAGTTAACCACGTGCATAATATCCCTCTGCTCCAATTGCTGTTGACTCGTAGCAGGCTGACGATGCCTCCTTTATGTTCGGCAAATGAGAAGCTGAGTCTTAATATGTGACCGAACACCATGAACTCATTTCACTTTCCAAGGAGATCGACTTTACACGACTCAAAGTCTGACAAGCCCTCTTTGACTTGAGAGACAGAATATTTGACGCTTATTTATAGCTTTCCATTTTCAAGCTATGAAATCAATCAATCATTACTATTTGGTAAAGTTAAATAATGGACCTCTTCAGAAGTTTTTTTATGGTATTTATCCTTAGTTCGGCACGTTATAGATAGATAGATAGAGAGATACTTTATTAATCCCCAAGGGGAAATTTGTCGTCACAGTAGCAGCACCAATAAACTAAACACACGAGAATAAAATATAAAATATAAAATATAAAAAACAGGGATGAAAGATATAGATGTATACAAGTAAAATATAAAATACAAAATGAAGTATATATATGTATATAAAATGAAACATATATGTATATATATATACACACACACAAACAAATATAATACAATGACTGTGCAAAGTATACAAAGTAAAATATAAAATAATATATATATATATATATATACAACATACAGGACTGTCTCAGAAAATTAGAATATTGTGATAAAGTTCTTTATTTTCTGTAATGCAATTAAAAAAGTATTAAATATTAAAAGAATAAAAGGCTTGCAAT